>NC_053159.1:87402945-87615445 GCF_016835505.1 Polypterus senegalus | reverse complement strand
AAAGAAAAGGGAACATTTTAAAAATAACGTAACATGACTGTCAATATACAGTATTTGTTTTGTGAGTGTTACTGAGTGTTGCTGTCATCAAGGATTTGATTATCATTATTTCTTTCAATCAGGTTCGTATTTGTAGGATGTGTTGTGTTCATGTTACATTCCGTGTTTGTCAATCGTTGTAAAGATGACAGGTTTCATTCATCGATTCGTTTCTTACTGCATCAATAAACAGCTCGTCTTCTTCTTTATCTGAGACCTGACACACTGCATGCACGGGTTTTTTTACACTGTCTTCCTTTAGCGGGACATTGACTTTTTCCAACGTGTGCTTTGTTTCCGCAGTAGTTGGATTTATGAATATGCTTGTATGTATGAGACGCTTCATATTTTTTGCTGCCTTTTCAATTGTGTAATTCGGTTTTTGTTCAGCGCTCTTTGGAACTGTTGCCTTTTATCTGTGCACTGCGTCAGTTCACGTGAGCCACTCGGTGTACTTGCATCGAAGGTTCCCAGCTGTGCTGGTGCCATCTCCTGCTATGTCCATGGCTGTATTTAATGTTACCTTAGTCCTGGCACTTAAAACTTTCTCTCGCAGTTTCGCTGAGTTTGTGTCAAACACCACCCTGGCCATCTCATCTTCCTCTCCATAAGCACAGTCCTTCACCCGTGAATATTTGCCCGTGGCAGTTTGCTATTGGATTGCCGCTGACGGACGGCCTTATATGGGCAGGCACTAAATTACAAACGCCTGCGGCAGCCTGTCTATGAACTTACTTTAAAGTGTAGGTTTACATCGTGCTTTGTTTCCGAAGTAGCAGAACTCATGAATATGGTTGTATATGTCACTCGCTCGCTTCTTATTGTTTCGCTGCCTTCTCAATTATATAATGCATGTTTTCTTCAGCGCTTTTTCAGGTCTTCCTGGTTTTCTATGTAGTGCGTGATTACGTGGGAGGCGTGATGATGTCACACGAAACTCCGCCCCCACGGCGTTGAAGCTCATCTCCATTACAGTAAATGGAGAAAAACTGCTTCCAGTTATGACCATTACGCGTAGAATTTCGATATAAAACCTGCCCAACTTTTGTAAGGAAGCAGTAAGGAATGAACCTGCCAAATTTCAGCCTTCCACCCACACGGGAAGTTGGAGAATTAGTGATGAGTCAGTGAGTGAGTGAGTGAGTGAGTGAGTGAGGGCTTTGCCTTTTTATATATATATATATATATATATATATATATATATATATATATATATATATATATATATATACATACAAGTAAAATTCCGTTACAACAAACATCTTTACAGCAAAAGTTTCATTACAACAAAGTATTTTTATGGTCCTGGCAGTTTCCTCTTGTGACACAAGTCTATAGAAATCTTGTTACTACGAGGTACATTCAGCAAATACTTTCATTACAACAAAGTGCCCAAAAGATCTTTAAATACTTGAATGAATCAGCCTCAGAGCAGCTAGTTCTGAGGTTGCAGTTCAGTTATGCACAACGATCCCCAAACAGAAATATTGTAAAAAAAAATTTTCTTTCTTCGAACTTTGCTCATACTGTTTTTTTGCTGTTTTTGTTTTCGGTGGTTTTCAGTGATACCTTTTGCTTATCGCTTGTCAAAATTTGAAAAACATCCATTGGAATTTAACTCATTGTCACCCTCCTATAGGAACGGCACACACGAAAAAACAATAACAGTTCATATTACAAAAAAAAAAGAAATTTTTGCAGCTCTCGATTCCGGCAAAAAGAAAAAGACGTTGCCAGTGAATTTGGAATTTCACCATCGACACTGTCAACTTTCTTAAAAGACCGAGCAAAAAAGAAGAAAAATCTTAGGTTGCAAATGTATGCGAACTACTGCATTTGAAGATATCGAAAAAGCCATTTTTGGATGGATGGATAGATATATATATATATATATATATATATATATATATATATATATAAATAAACATATACTGTATATATATGTGTGTGTGTGTGTGTATTTATATATATATATACTATATATACTGTATATACATACTCGTGTAAGAAATCTGAATCTTAGTAATCAAAGTAGTTCCATGTTCCATTTGATATGTGACGTCCATTTAACCTGTAAAATAATATTCACTTGAACCCTTTTCCATGCCTCTTCAGGTTGAGCCACTCACTTTTGCCGCTACATCACAACATCACTTGTTGAAATGACCACTCTTACAGTCAAACTGTTTTGCTGGGAAAATGCTACAGTGATCAGTACTGCATTGGCCTTCTTTAGTAACTCCAGCCTAGTTGTGTCAGGGCTTTGGTTTCCAGACGTCCACGCCAATTTATTTTTATTCTTACTTATCCATTGACTATACACAAAGTTTTCAGTCATTAATATTAACAATTAACAATAAACTTTGTTCACGTGGCCAGAGCAGGTGCAAGAAAGTCACTACCACTCTGCTATTGCCAGAATCTAACACCAGACAACAGAATAGACTGATAAGAAGAATTTTCTTATTTTCAAACTCCTATTTGGTATTTTTATTATTATTTTTGACTTTTTGACCCTTTCTGTGCATATTGTACCTATTTTAAATTAAACATACCGCTTAGAATTAAGGCCAAAAAGTTCTATCTTGGTCTCATCAGACCAGAGAATCTCATTTCTCACCATCTCAGAGTCCTTCAGGTGTCTTTTAGCAAACTCCATGCTGTCATGTGTCTTGCCTCTCCTTAGTGTGTGGAGACAACCAGGCACTGCTCATCACTTGTCCAATACAGTCCCCACAGTGAAGCATGGCGGTGGCAGCATCATGCTGTGGGGGTGTTTTTCAGCTGCAGGGACAGGATGACTGGTTGCAATCAAGGGAAACATGAATGCTGCCAAGTACAGGGATATCCTGGACAAAAACCTTCTCCAAAGTGCTAAGGACCTCAGACTGGGCCGAAGGTTTACCTTCCAACAAGACAATGACCCTAAGCACACAGCTAAAATAACAAAGGAGTGGCTTCACAACAACTCTGTGACTGTTCTTGAATGGCCTAGCCAGAGCCCTGACTTAAACTCAATTGAGCATCTCTGGAGAGACCTAAAAATGGCTGTCCACCAACGTTTACCATCCAACCTGACAGAGCTGGAGAGGATCTGCAAGGAGGAATGGCAGAGGATCCCCAAATCCAGGTGTGAAAAACTTGTTGCATCTTTCCCAAGAAGACTCATGGCTGTATTAGCTCAAAAGGGTACTTCTACAAAATACTGAGCAAAGGGTCTGAATACTTAGGACCATGTGATATTTCAGTTTTTCTTTTTTAATAAATCTGCAACAATTTCAAAAATTATTTTTTTTGTCTGTCAATATGGGGTGCTGTGTGTACATTAATGAGGAAAAAATTAATTTAAATGATTTTAGCAAATGGCTGCAATATAACAAAGTGTGAAAAATTGAAGGGGGTCTGAATACTTTCTGTATCCACTGTATATATATCTTTATATATACAGTATATATCTTTGAATGTAAATAAGAGTGTGGGTTTGATTGCTTGTACATTACTTCATACATAACCCACATTCCTGATTCGTGCCCAACCAAAATTGGCACGGATTCTAGAGAACAGCATTAGGCGGATATTGACAGAAAAGTACTACATTAATAAAGTTGTGGAAGTCCCTGAAGTATGGAAAAAAACATCACAAAAATGCAAATTTGTCTCCCACTCACTTTTTCAATAATCTCTCAGCAGAACATAAAGTAGTTCTCCATTATCAGTAAATTAACGGTTAATGTACACAGTCTATCTTTCACTTTCCATCATGGGAGATAAATGGCTTATGTTAAAGTATTGTTTCATCTGATGGATGTTCTGGTTAACTTAAATAAAATCTGAAAAATTGCTTTTTTTCTTTTTTAACCACAGTATTAACTTCATGGGGGTTCAAATGGTGCTGCATGTTGTTTTTCAGCCATTTTTCATCTCCATCAAGCACTTTTCAGCTACTTCCTTCAAATTTGACAGTGGTAGCCTATCACAATTATAAAAAGAAGGCTGTCAGTAATACTAAAATTACTGTTTATGTCTATGACCATCCATTAGCTAATGTAGCCTTGAACATTGTGTACTTATACATTCCATTCATTTGTCGATCATTCAGTTATGATTCGTGTTATAAGAATTTCTCCGTATGAAAAAAGGACACAGAAAATCATAGTAGTGACCACCCCTGCTGCCTAGCTGATCCACTGTCCTGGGTTCAAATTTCACTCCCATTTTTCATCCTGCGCCCCAAACATGCCTATGTTATTTTAAATTAGCCAAATGTGACTATGCAACTGTATAAGTGATGGGCTGGCGCAGTGTATGGTTTCTGCATTGTGCTTTATGCTGCCAAGAAAGGCTCTGGCCCTGCAAACCTTATTTTGGATTAAGTAGGGTTTAACAATATTATGTTAGGTTATTTATGCAAAATGCTGCAATTCACACTTACTTGTATTTCTCTCTCCACTTTCCCTGCATCTACTCAAAATCTTCTCTAGAATCTAGACTGAACAGCCTTCTGGGTCAAAGTGCCTTTGAAGTCCATCACTTCTGGGCCAAGCCTCACAATCACTTCAGGTAACAGGGACACCAGGCTAGAACTGCTTCTTGCTGTCCTTATACCACTGATTCTCCAGTTATGAGCTATACTTTGTCTCTTACAGTACCAGCTGTCTCTTACAGTACCAACCAGAGTTGGAAAGAAGTGTGCCTCATTTCTAAATCATCTCTTTCTTCATCAAGGGTCAGTCAGTCACCTATGGCACTTTGATTCCCTGAATGAAACTCACTTAGTTTCTTTGCTAAGGTAGCCTTGAACATTTCAATTCAAAGCAACACACACCACGTTACTGTTGACCTCTGTGTTTCCACACTAGCTGGTAGAAATGTTCTCACTTTGTCATTCCAATCTTTCCCATTCTTTAGAAGTTTACTGCTGCCTTTGTATCCTGACTTGTGCTATACTTGTGGGATGCTAGTCCTTGCCACTCTGCTACACAATATTTATTTGGAGAGCAAGCTAATAAGTTACTGGTATACGAGAATTTGTAAGAATGTAAAAACTTATATTTTTCAAATATATTTTGCAAACCTTTAATACACTGCACATTGAAAGAACAGACCTTAATGAATAATTAATCATTTAAGGCCTCTGTAGATTTAAGGGCTTCCCAATTAATTTTATGAATTAGTGGAAAATGGATTATTATTGTGTGACACAGGATAAAGGCACTCTCAAAGTTACTGATATCTGGCAAACAAGGAGGACATTACAGTAAGCTGAAGTTACTCATGTTTCTTAGCCATTACAGGACTTTTGTGGATTGCAGCTTTTACCCTACTGTAAAAGTCCACTCACTTATGAGGACCTTGTTGCCATTAAGGTACGCACCTGATCGGCAATGAAGTTCAGAAATCCTGGGTTGGTGCCATATTACTACTTCTATCAAGGTACCCACACTCCACACCATAACACTATCACTGACAGGACCAATTCAGTAATTCAAAGGGCTTTTCGCTAAAAACTGAACCAGCAAGAACATCATCAGCCAAGATGTTTTTTCAGTCTTCCTGCTTTTTTGCTGACAGGAGAGGAACTCATTTGAGTTGTTTGTTTTCCCTGATGTAGTTCATCTGTAAAAAGACATTGCAAGCTTTTCCTTCTGATATGGCTCTTTCAAAACCCTGGTTGTACTTATTTATCAGTGGACTGGCTATTGGTCATTTGTTACTCTGTGTAAATTGTCTTAGCAAACAGTGGCCAGTTCTATCCGTGTTCTGTATCTGGCCAAAGGTCCACTGTGGGCTGAATTTTATTTTTGGTGGTGTCCAATTCTGAGCACATCAGTTCTAAGACACTCATTTGAGCATGGCTAACATTATCATTATAATGCAATAATCAAAGCCACATAAATTGTCAGTCTGGTCCAGTCTGTTTCAGTTCCATTCACACACATGAGATGTTAATACCTACCCATGGGCTTTAAATGTCCACATTGTCTTTATGAGGAGTCATTTATTTATGAATGGTAGGTATATGTAATAAAGTGGCCACTCAGTGTGTGTGTGTGTATTTGTACATTAAAATAAATATAAAAAAGCAGCCAGTCTCAGGAGCAGGGCTCACGGCTGAAGGTTTTTAAACAGTATGTCTCTGATGGCTTGTTGCTTCTCAGCCAGTATAAATTTAACTCATCCAATTAGCTCATCATCCTTAGGGATGTGGTAATACAAGCTTGCCTCCTCTGAATGAGCAGCTTCTCCATCTTTAATTTAGAATGACAGGTGATATTTTTATTCTAAGCCAGCATTGTTAGCATACCTTGTTAATTTACATTTTCAGAGCCAACCAGTTGTTTTTCAGAAGAGAAATAATAAACCGGTGGGTAAGGATTGGTGGATCTTTAAAAATGTTATCTACATAAATACACAGTATTCTGTGTTTAACACAGGCCTTGAAAAACTGCATCATTTTAAGACTAGCTGAAAATTGCAAAGGAAACATGATTAACACAGCGTTCATTCTAGCATGAAGTTGTTCTAACTTGGCCAAGGAGTACCTTGGGATATAAAGACATCCAGCGAGAGTACAGTAAAGTAAGGCTTTACGTCACAGTGCACCACATTGGAGAGAGGCAGTGCCCTCCAGTTTGAAATATTCAATGGAAAGTAAGGATGGCAAGGAAACAAAATCATAATTAGAAATGTGCCAACATCAAAACTAGGAGAAGAGTATACCAAGCCATCAGAATACAATACCCAAAACCATAAACAAGATGCTATAACACGCCACAGAATCATGTCTCCCTGAAGTATTTTAAGCAGTAGCGACTGCATGGGAATTTGTTTAAGACAGCCAGAAACTTGGATATCAGAATTAGTCCACAGCGATATTTTTAGGTAGGGGATGATGACTCAAAATGTCACATGACCAGTAAGAGGCATATCACTTGTAAACAGTATAGCTGTGGCCACACGGACAGTTACAAAATGACAGAAAGACACCAAAAAACAGAATGCAAAATGGCTGAGACTGACCAAAATAACATAGTATTTGGTGACGGAGAAAGTGTCATAAACATAATGATAAACTTACTTTCCTAATCGCAAATTATGCCCAATGTGAAAAATAATGCACAGGAACTCTTCAGCAAGCTAAAACAAAATCATGACAATTCACAGAAGGAAACTTCATACATGTGGTCGACACATCCACTGAATATCAGACTGAATTAACTACAGTACTGTAAGAGAAGTTCACAAGAGAACAGAGAAGTTTTACTCTCCTAGCACACCATTTGAGATGTGTTGCATTAGACAATTATAAAAGGTGTTTCAAGGAAAACCAACTCTTCCACATGTATGTGCATTGTGCAGTATATAAGCTCTTCCAGCTTTTAAATATTGCTTACTAGCCATGCTCCACCCGCGTATTAATGAAAAAGGACAGCGAGGAGGGCCCAGGCAAGCTCTCAACTCCTGACGTCACTCTTCCGCCTCCACTCAGCCCACAGCCTCTTTCTCGGATTAGCTCGAATATATCACTCCTGCAAGCGAACTATGATTCTTAGCGTGATGAAACAAGTCGCAAAATCAACCAGAATGTTCAAGCAAATTCTAGAAAAAACCTGATCTAAATCCATTAAGTAGCTTTCTTGTGGAAAATGGGCAGACATAAAGACAGACAGACATTGGATTTTATATCAACAGAGATTTAGAGGATGCCTTTACTCAAGGAAATCAGCAAGTAGAGAGGTGCACAGGAGTTGTTAACATGCTGTATATCTTTCACAACTGAAGCACTTCAAGTTTTCGAATCCTGGTGGACACAGCAAGCTGGACCTGCTCTATTCAAGTGTTAATGCTTTTAAAATATAAATATAAACCTGTGGTATGACTGGGCAGGTCCCTCACCTTACTGCTACCTACAAGCATGTTAGTGATTGCAGTAGCTCTCTTATTGTCCAAGCCAGAAGTTCTTATGAGTGTTTGGTGGGTTTTGTCATAATACTATACACTGTTGTTATAATATTAATAACAATAATAAAAATACATTTTATTTTTTAGCACCTTTCCCAATGCTAGCTGTGCCAACCATCTAAGATGGGTTGAAGTCTAAACAATCATTGTAGACCTCAACATTAACATTTGCAGTGCACCATCTAATGGAATATATTTTGTAATATATGTAGTAATAAAATGCATAACTACAAATGTTTGCGATGCACCGTCTGTTCAAATGACAAATGCAATGAATATGTCCCTGTTATGTACAACATGTATTTGGTTTAGGATTCATAAAATGTGTTAATGTTTGTGATGCACCATGTATTGTAATGATAAATGCAACATATTTTATTACTAATAAATCACCATCGTTTGGTATGACAGAGACATATCAACAGGATGGACACACAAACACTTATTCTGTTATTAAGATGGATTAATATTTTCTTCTGTAACTAAGCATTTTATTCAGATTTGTACTATTTTTTGTATAATTACATGTGACAAATAAAATTTGATTAGATTTATAAGAGAATAAGTTGAAGGCAGTGTAGTAAGCTAGTAACCAAATGAAAGAAATTTTAACCACCCAACCATTAGACCACACTGGCTAAGGCAAACATCAAGCTTTATATACTATAATAAACGCGATTTAAACTGAATTAATTATTATTGCCACTTTATATATTATTGTTTCTATATCATGGCTTTCCGTTTCACCCATAAAAGAAGACAGGTGGGCAACACAGAGGCTATTGCCTCATAGCTCCATGTGACCCCTGGTTTCAATCCCCATTTCAGTCACTGTCTACATTGAGTGTGCAGTCACCCTGGGTCTGTTTGACGTCTTTCCTGGAAGATCTGTTTCCTCCCATAGCCCAAGGTGTTTTACAAAAGGATTTACCTAATTTGTCCAGTGTGAGTTAGTGTGCCTTCCAATGCACTGGTGTCCTAACTAAGTGCAATCCCTGTTGTGCACCCAGTGCATCTGCAAAAGTTTCTAAAGACTATTTAGTAGACAATGTGGTTTCAGAAAACAAAGAGAAGAAATGGATTGCGAAACAGAACATTGTTCTGTTTATTTTCTGAGCCATAGCAATTCACTACCAGATTACAGGTTTGGTAGAAATACTGTACTATACAGGTACACAAATGTGAAAGAAAATAAATATAAGTAAAACTAAACAAACTAACATTGCTTAATTAAAAAAGCTTAAATTGGGAGGAAGAGTAGTTGTTTCTAAAAGAACACAAATCTTTATCTCATAACTGATTAGCAGTCACACGTATTATAATGGAATCAAACACTTTAATATTAGGACAAACCCAGAATTGCCTTTGCTTCTATAATGATAGCTACTTTTAGCAAAAGTACTCAGTAAATAGAGAATAGTCATGATTCTCCACTGCAACTGAGTCCAAGATGGACATCCCTTATTAAATCAGGCTGGTAGAGCAACCATGTGCTCATGTTTAGTGCAGACCCACAACTATTCTTTATTTACAGAGTCTTTTTTCCTAACAGATTATTACATCAACCCCCTTCAGTAATATATTTAAATTGCATAGCTTCTTATTGATGTTAAAATCTTCTTCCACCAGCTGGGATCTTTGGTTTGCATCTGGGCTTTGGCCCAAGAAGTCATATTATGAATTATATGTTCTGTATTGCTACCAACAGCTTTTAGTTTAAACTATCTCTCTATCTATACTAATAGATTAGGACACTTTGCTTCTAAGTGCCCCTTTTCCCTAAACACTGTTATATACTATACTATTGTGTGCAAGCTTTAAATAAATAATCGCGCCTGAGAGCATGCAGGCTCCGAACGGAGGCAGGTGTGCACATGATGATGCCACTCTGGGGTTAAATGCGGTGCATGGCTGATTACGCTGCACACCCACGTGCAAAGGCGAGCAGATCAGTCAGGTGCCTCATTCAAAACTCAGAGTGGGCGGAGGGTCACACCTGAGCCCAATTAAGGCCATATAAGGAGCCTGCATGGCAGAGAGAGGGGATGGAATAGGAAAAAGGACAGAAATGGAGCAAAGAAAAAGGAAGGAATTGAGGTTTAAATGGAGAAGAGAATGAATGAAAGCAAAACACAAGACAGGCGGGTGAGAGCCCATATGGTGAAGAGAACAGAGGCAGGCAGTTGGGTGTGAGCCTCAGTGCTGCAGGACCCTGAGGCTAAGGAAGGAGTTTTCCTACTGAGTGATTTCTAGGGAGTAGGAGCAATTTAATATGTGGTGTCTCCTGCCGACACCAAGGGACAGGCGCCAGGAGATGTGTGTGGCTCGCCATGGTGCACCAGGGTTTCCAAGGGCCTGGCAATGGTGGCCGAACCAGGAATAGACTTTGGACTGACCCTGTCGGCAGGTGTCTCCTCATGCTGCGAGGTCCGGTCAAGATAAATGGAGGAGATGCCAGGTTGCAGAGTGAAGCATTGGGGCACGCAATTTTATTTTAAAAGTAACTGTCTTAGGGATTTTAACCTTGTGTTTATGCATTTATGGGATTTTTAACCTCCATGGCTGTCATGATTTTTATGGATTATTTATGTATTGAAGAGATGTGATTCACTGCACTAGTTGCGCTGTTTCAAATTTGACTTTAAATAAAAGCACTTGACTCTCTTTTGCAGCAACCCCTTAGAGACTTTGTGTGTCCTCGTTTGCCCGGCTCAACTCGATCTATGACTATTGCTGGTGCTGGATTGGAAAACCTTCCAAAAGCATCCAGGGAGCTGGACCCGGGCCATCACAACAATAAATTTACTATCATTCCCTTATTTAACAAATTTCTTTTACACTTTGTTCCTATAATGTTACAAATAACCTACACCCTGTAATATTAAAATCAATTACCAATAATGTAATGTTTTGATTGGTCTGACTTTAGATGGCAGTCTTAAAATACTAACACTTAATGGAGAAGCTTCCTTTGATGATGCTGTAAGTGTTAATGTGGTAATAGTCACTAATGTAGTTCCACATGTAGCATTTGTCTTGTGTTTAATTCTTATTAACTATAGCAAGTGGGTAGTGGGCACAGCCCAGATTGTATACATCCATTAATACTTAAAGGTAAATTGTCATCATCTCACACTAAGTGTCAGTGGGGCTTTCGAATGAGGTAATTCTAAAAATATTTATTCTTACGCATCGTTTTTGCACTAGGTGCTGACAATGTTATTATGCTAATCACATTTTCTAAACTTTTTGCTATTATATTATCCCCATTGGTGTTCAAGTAAAATCCAAAACAATTACTTACTATTTCTATTAAAAATCAATACTTACAAATGAACAATATGTTATTGTTGCTTGTGTAAGATTGCCTTGTCGCTTGCGGTTCATTAAATGTTCTAGCATTGGTGAGTTCTGTGCCTTCTTGTAAGTTTTCTGGATTTTTTTGACATTTTTCTCTGGTTTTGACTTTGCCTAATCATTTGTACCTTGAAACTTGTTAACCTTTGGATTGCCTTTGCCTTTGTCCTTTTATCTTTTGTGCTCTTTGAGGCTTCCTTGTGCCGTGGAGCATTTTCTTGTAAAAATAAATACTTTTATTTAGATTAAAACATGTAAAGAGTAAACATTCGCCTTCTCATTACTAGGCAGGGTATGACAGTTTCCCCTTCTCTAGTGGGCATTTTTGAGTTTTTTGGAACTATTGTGCTAAGAAACTCTCTAGTTCACAGCAGTTTCAAGAAGAATACAAGCAGACGTGTATCACTTTTGACATGTCTGATACAGTATATGTTTCTTAGCCTAATTGCATCCTCATGTGCCTTCAATGTTGTCAGTGTCTGAACTGTTCTGATATTTTTGATCTCTTCAAAAAATCATCTATGCCATCTTCTTCCTGAGAATTATGGAAAGTCAGAGCAATGACAGAAAATTTGAGGCTCACACAAAAATAAATAGTAAGAGACTGTAAATATCTTTAACTGTGCCCCAACAAATATGATGAAATGTTAATATTTTATTTGTGCTTCAGAAATGTAGAATATGCCAGGCAATGCTAGCCAGTAGCCAAAAGAGTCAACATAAAATTACAGACAGGTTGTTTTAGGTATTTGAAGAGTATGGCATAAGAAAAAATCAATTAACATTAATATCATTAACATCAAGAAGACAAAGGTATTGTTTAAAAGCAAAACATGGGAGAAAGACAAACAAATTAAAGTACAGTGGCATGCAACAGAATTCAATCCTCTTAAAAGTCATCATATTTTTCTGCATGACAAGATATGTACACATGCTCTATTTATCCATTCAGTATTTTTCATGTGAACTCTTACTATAACAGTACATTTCCAGTCAAAATAAACCATTTTCTGTAGATATTTAACTGAAGAAGAGAAACTCAAAAGTTAGTGTTTCCATAAGTATTCAGTCACTACACATTAACATTTTGTCAAAAACCCTTCTGATGCAATATCATCCTTAATTATTTGGGGTAGGCATGTACCAGTTTTGCACATTGTTCAGCAGTGATTTTTCCCCATTCTTCTTGGCAGAATTTATAGAGATCCTCCAGGTTGGTGGGATGGCACCTAAGGACAGCATTTTTAAAATAGTGCCACTGATAAGATTAAGGTTAAGATAAGGGCTTTGACTTGGTCATTCCAAACATTCACGTCTCTGTTGAGCTTAGGTACATTATCATGTTAAATGATGAAACTTCTCCAGAACCATAGGTTCATAGCAGACTGGAACAAGTTCTCCTACAGTATTTTGTGGTATATGTGTCCATCCATTGTCCCTTCAACTTTGATCAGATTCCCAGTCCCAGCATATGAAAAGCATTCCCATAGCATGATGCTGGCACCACCATATTTCACCGTAGGTATGGTGTTTCTTGAGGAATGGAAAGTGTTAGTTTTATGCCACACATACCTCTTTAAAGTCTGGCCAGAAAGTTCTATTTGGTCTCATCTGACCATAAAACCTTCTCCCACATCTGTACTGGGTCTTTTTCATGCTTTGTATCAAATATCATATACATTTTTATGTGGACCTTCTTAAGGCATGGCATCTTTCTTGCCACTTCCCCACAGAGGCCTGTTTTATGGAGAGCTCTTGAAATTGTAGACCCATGAACCTTCACTCCAGTTTCAGCAAAAGAGCATTGCAGACTTCCAAGAGTAACAATGAGATTTTTAGTAGCCTCTCTCCCCAGTTGATGTCTTGCTCTGATGTTTAGTTTTGAGGGATGGCCTGTTGTAGTAAGAGTCTGAGTGCTGTGGTGAATTTTTCTCTTTCTGATGATGGATCCAGTGGTACTTAACAGGACATTCAAACTCTTCAATATTTTTGTAGCCATTTCCTGCCTTGTGCACTTCAATGACTTTGTTTCTCACGTTAGCACAATGCTTCTTTGTCCTCAGTTATGCAGTGATTTTCCAACAAAGACTATAGCCCTACAAAGAGTGCTTTTTTAAATCCAGAGAGATATACAATATAGGACAACCACGAAGTACCTAATTATGGTCAAATGACTGACACCTTTGTATCGTTTGTGATTAATTTGTCATGTATGTTATTCTGGAGCTTTCAAACCACAGAGGGTTAAATACCTAGACAAACACTAACTTTTGAGTTTTTCTTCTTCAGTTAAATATCTACAGAAAATGATTTATTCTTTCTGACTTTGTTATAACATAAGAGTTCATATTAAAAATACTAGATTGATAAATATGTGTAAAAATCTTTTGTTGTGCAGTAAATTATGACGACTTTCAAGGGGATTGAATACTTTTGCATGCCACTGTATATGATGAAATGAAGGAATAAGTGAAGGAGTATTGCTGCCTTGTTAACTTCAAACCAGAAGATGCCAAGTGCTGTCAATAAATTAAGAGGTGAATTATTATGGGGAAGAATACAGAAGAAAATGATATGGGTAAGTATAAAAATAGAAAAGTTTAGACTCTGACATAGAGTGTAGCACTCAGTGCATTAGAAATATGAATGCTGGGAGAAGAAGAAAAAAAACAGTAGCATGAGATGTGGATATGCAAGCTGAAGAAAATGATCAGTTAGATAGAACATAAAGCAAATGAAGAAGTGCCAAAATTGTTGGGGAAGAAAGAATCGTCATCAGTACAGCATGACTGAGACAAAATAAATGAATTCTTAATGGAGAATCATGCATCAGAGCAATCTTGGCTGACCAGTTTTAAAGGAAGACCAAGAAGAATGTGACTTGATCAAATGTCAGAAGAGGGCTGCAGATCTCTCAAGAACAAGGAAATGAATTATGGAGAATCTGAAGAGAATCTGAAGACAGAAATATTAGTTTTACTAACAGTTTATATGATATTAAATTATCTGTTTAAGACAAGATCACCAAATGCCATGTGATTAAATCTATTCCATGAAAAACACATGGTTTTTACTTCTGGCAAAAGAGATTAGTCAAGAAACACAGTTCAGAAGTGGGACCATAGCCTTTAATCCCTCTACACTCATATAATTTTTATAAAAGTCAAATATGGCACAGAAATTAAACAAAATCGCAATAACAATTATCCAGCCTTTCGTATAGAGAGGCATTGTTTGTTCTGACAGAAATAAAATGGCAAAAATATGTTATAGGCTCAGCAGGTGTCCATTCTTCCTTTGCTCTGAAGTACAACTACAAAAATTACTTTTTAGTAATTTTTCAGCAATTTTAACTGTGTTTCAGCATTTTTACATACTTTTCATACTTTTTACCCCATAGGAATAAAAATGTGCTGTAAGACTAGCAGTGCTGAAACATTGATGGACTGCGTAGTTTGTTTAAGGTGCATCAGCAATAACAGTGCCGAAACTGGACACTGGCAAATATAAATAAATAAATAAGCTCAAAGCATCATTTACAGTAGGCACTGTAAATTGCTTAAAGATCACGAGGCCAAGCAAAGTTCAAATCAATAGGACTGTACAGTTCATATAGAATGTCAAATGCATAGTTTAATCTTTGCTTGAATAGAACACACATTTCTGAAAGCATAACTTCTTTCATTGTGAAAATGTATTTTAAAAATGTCTTAGTAAGACTTAAAGGATTAGAATGAAATTATTATGCATGCGATGGCCTGTACAAAACGTGCCAATTAGCATTCAAGCTGGCAAAGGGTATTTTTGATGCCAGCCTGGATCTGCTGCTGTGTTCATCTGATCTGTGTGAGCTCCCCTGGTAGGAGTTTGTCTCTTCATTGCCCAGATTATTTCCGCAAAAAATGTTAATTTCAGTTTAGACATTCTCACTCTTGAATCATCATTTACAATAAAATTGTGTCAATTTGATCATTTATCTAGGCAATGTGGTGTAGCTGCTGTTAAATTATTATCTCGTCTCACCCTTCCTGGGCGTTTTCGTTTTTCTTCTGTGTGTCTGTGCACTGTCGATAGCAGCTTAGGCAGCCTTCAGGGTAACTTTTCTAATTTTTTATTTTATCACATAGAATTGCATCCTATTAATCTAGTGAGAAGTCAAGCAAAATGACACCTTTTATTGGCTAACTAAAAAGATTACAATATGCAAGCTTTCGAGGTAACTCAAGACCCTTCTTCAGGCATTTTGCTTGACTTCTCACTACATTCAGAATGGCTAACACGGTACAACACCCTAGTACTACATCCTGTTATTCTGTAAGTGAAGGAAGAGAATAATTTGACCAGAATTGCAAGAGAGTGTAGAATCTTGAAGTGTGTCAAAAGTTGGCAAGTTATGTTGTATTGTGTTGAATGAACAAGCAGACTGAAAATATCATGAAAATTCTAATAAAGAAAAAAGGCAACTTTAAAAATAATTTTGATGTTTTCTCAATTAAGACAGACAGTACTTTCCACACAGTGGAATTGATACGAACCCAAAGCTATTTGTAAACAAAGGGTGATGAGACAGACATATTGTATTGTCCAGAAAACATTAAAGTAAAGTAGTTAACCTTACCAAAAAAGAGGATAGTGTTCTTTAAAGAATCTGTACACATGGCGGTTGTATTGATTCACAATTCAGCTTGGAGAGAAAAGCCTTTGGAGAAAGTAAAGAGATCAAGCAAACTATATGCTGAAGGCTGCTGTTTCCAAAACAACAAAAAGATACGTGGCAATTTACTAGCTTCATCAACACGGTGCATGAGCTCTCCCTAATTACAGTATAGCTAAATAGTAATTACTCTATAATTATGTAAAGAAACTCATTCTGTCTACTATGACAGTGTCACCACTTGACACTATCTAAGAGCTGAATAACTGAAGCAAGTGGTTCAGTCTGGCTTTGAACAAACACCAAAGAAAACTGAGGGGGAGTGTAACAATACATAAGAATAAAGATATCGCTGACTTTTGACAGCCCCGCAACACAATAGGCAGTGCCAATTCCTGGAATGCATGCACACAGCAATTCTCCTTTTGTCATTCTTTTTCTCTTTTGTTTGCCCATCTGACCTTTCTTCACACTTCCAGTGATGACTAAGGCAGTGTACAGTTGATGCCACATATTAATATTTTAAATCTACGCATGCTAGTTTCTTTATTTACATTCCCCACTCATCAGAGCAGCATTACTCTCCTCCAGATATGTGCCTGACCCTATAGGTTGCCTGGAGCAGCTTCTCATGGAGACTTCTATCCACTTGATTTTAATATGACAAACTGAACTGTGATTGGATGGTATTGAATTGGGTCCACATGACCGAGAGGGGTAGTCCTTTTATTACTCTTGCCAATCACACTGCTATTGGGTTTTTTTTTTTCACTATCTTGTGTACTAAATTGCCTATGCTGTGTGTTATACCTTTAGAAAAAGGTAGAGAGATTTTTTTTTAATAAGGATCAGGAATGAGCAACTGCATGAAGTTCAAAAGCAAAAAGTGAGCCCTATCTTTCGCCAAAGTGCAAAACAGAAAACAAAAAGCACCGTTGACAATGTAAAGTGAACTTTTTTAAATCTAGTCGAAAAATGTAAAGTATCTTCATCCAAATCTCAGAAGACCCTGAACTGCTTGGTAGTGACCTTTTATACCATTACACTGCTGATGTCAAACCTTGCAAGTTCCGACCTGATTACTATAGTAACGTCTTAACAGTCACTCCACAAAATGGTGGCACACGTGAAAAACAAGAAGGTGTCAAAAAAGATGAAAAAAATAAACAAGTGTCATTATACGAGGGACGTTCAAAAAGTTTACACATTTTTATATTTTCGTTGGAAACAGTGAAGGCAGGAGGAGTAGTAATTGGTCGTGTCTGCGAGTGTCATGTGACTGAGAAAATTGCATCGCAAAGGAAGTTGACTATATAGAAAAGTGTTGTAATTTGCTCTGATATTCTTAATAAATAGAGTTTAAAAAAATTAAGGAAAAACCTTTTGAATGTCCCTCGTATATGTTTTCAAAAAAATTTAAGATGCAGGATTTAGATTAGCATTAAGTTAAAACCTAAAATGCAAAAAAAAAATATTGAAAAAATATGCAATATAAAATTTTAAAAAGCAACCAAATCTTAACACTAGGAATGTGTCTCTAGTAATGCACTTCTGGTTTCTTTAAAAGAGAGGAGGACAGGTTTTCCATCTCCTTCTTAAGGGTACTCCCAGTAAGTCTCGCATAAGGAGGCTGAGTAAATTATACTACTAAAAAACAAATTGTGTAGCTCACTGGATTACCATCTCTAGTTAAAGGACAGAGATATCAGGACCACCTTCTCGAACGATTACCACTGTTTCATTCCTATTTGTGTTTAATTGCCTCAAGTAAGATAGGACACCAGTGATTTTGAAAAATGTAAATTGGTGGGCAAAATAATGGAAACACCACAGGAAAAAGTAAGTTAATTTGAAATCATTATTACAAATGCAGCTGCATAGGAGAGTCATATTGAGCTAATTGGCAATTAGCAGAATGTGTCAGTTATAAAAGAGGTGTAATAATTAAAGCTTTGATATGTTTTATAAGACTTGAGGCAACTTTCAGAGTTTGAAATTCAGGTGCTTCAGTCACAAAAAAAAATAATTTCATGTATCTGGGGAAGCAACCTTCAAAGTAATGACCGCATATACCAAACATGAACAAACTGCATCAGCAGCTCACCCACTGGGACAGACGGGCGTTTACAGAATAGTTACCAATGGTATTGCCTCAAAAATAACCACAGAATTGAATCAGAATACTGTATCTATGACACAGTCTCAACGAGAACTATGAGCTACACAAACCTAAAATTAATGTCATAACTTGATGTAAGAAACACACAATCTTCAGCTATGAGAAGTGTAACGATAATTTGGTCTGATGAATCCTGCTTCTCCCTGTTTTCTGCTTCTGAATTGGTTGTCGTTTGGAGAAAGCTAACGGATTACTTCAATGTCTGTTGCCGGGTGTTTAACGTGATGGGGGATCCATAATGGTATTGGGAGCCATCCCATAGGAGTCTGATAATTTTTCTGCAAGATAACTGGCCATTGCATAGGATGAGTTGCACCTTATGGTGCAAACACTGCCCCTCATTTCATTCCCCCTATTGCAGGGTGATAATTCTCCAATACACCATATTAAAACTATTCCTAGGAATGATGCATAAATACCAAGATGAATTCAAACATCGACTATGGCTTTCTCAAACACCAGATCTATACAAGTTTAAAAGTGCTGAGCGCACAGACTAGATTACATCCCTCAAAGAACCTGAGGCTTTTCTTCTTGAATATTAGTGAACAGTTCACATCTTGTATGATGACATTCTAGGAATGACTAAAACTGTTCTAAAAGCCAAGGCTGGCCCTAGCCCTTATTAGATATATGATATTAACATATTGTTAGATGTTTCTGTTATTTGTACCCCCTGAAAATCATCAATAAAGAAACATACCAGGTTGCATTTTCCATGAGTGCTGACAGATTCTCCCTTTCACACCTGCTGCCCACTGCAGCATCAATTCAACCATCCCAACATTCTGAGTTACATTTACTCATAGTTCTTATTGTGAATTAAATTATATGTGTAAAAGGGGCTTCTGCAGACAGAAATGTTACCTTGTTGCCAATTTAACTAAATCGCCAGGCTCTTACAGCATTCCGAACTTAACACAAGCTTGCTAAGGTTGCATTCATGTATGCTGATTATGTAGGACAAATGACACATAGTTTCTGCAAACTGATACTGAATATGTGTTTCTCTTATTGCTACAGTTAGATAATAAAACTCGGTGCCCTTCAATTCATTCATGCTTCTCCACTAATTTGGCCGCATCATTTTGACTAAAGTAAGGCAAAGGGATATAGAAAAATCCATGATGTGCTGCTGCAGTGTAAGGCTTTCACTACCTGCAAAGACAAGATGTTATTACACACTGCTAGTGCCTTCCATCTCCATTGTAATAAAGACCTATTTGAAACTGTTCTGAATAGTAATTTGCAAACTTTGTAAACATTTTCATTAATTAATGGTGCAAGGAAAATAGTGAATGATCAAACACACAACACTTTTAAACAACTAGAGCATGAAACTCAGTTTTGTGAATAACTGCATATGCCAGCCACACTCTTCAATCTTTTGTTAAATGTTTGGCTTTTGCAGTTTTTTGAGTGTAGATTCATTGTTTGTCTTTTCAAGTTTTTGAAATGCAGATGCGGCGTGTGGGTGTTTCGATGTGGAGGTTTGGATACAAATATTCAAGAGCTGTGATAGCGAAATTTTAAACAGAGAGATTACAAATAGCGAAAAACTGGTGCATGGTTAAGTTTTAAAAGCCATCAATGCTACAAATATATGAATATGCAGAGCCCGAAACACTTAAAAAACATCTGGAAAGTTGTAGTACTAGGGTATTGTACATGTTAGCCATTATGAATGTAAAAAGAAGTCAAGCAAAATTACATGTTTTATTGGCTAACTAAAAAGATTACAATATGTAAGCTTTCGAAGCAACACAACAACAACAACAACATTGGAAAAGTATCTGTCCTAGTATCTGTATAAACACAGGGAACTCCAGTTTCTGTATTACATTTTGCCTGAAGAAGGGGCCTGAGTTGCCATGAAAGCTTGCATATTGTAATCTTTTTAGTTAACCAATTAAAAGTGTCATTTTGTGTGATTTCTCACTACATTCAGCAAAGTTGAAAATGCAAAATAATTAATCTTTTTGCCACGGTAAATCCAGTCAAAGTTCAATAATGCAAAGACAGCATTAGAGAGAAAAAATAATTGGGCATGTACCCCATTCTTAACCGCAGTGGGCACCCAGTGTTCAATGCTGATGGAGAATTTACTGGACAGAATGTGATCAGAACATCAAATGGAAATGGAGTAGGAATTGATGGAGTCTATGAACAGCAGAGAATTTTGAAGTAAAGAGCCATCGAAATCAAAAGAACTGAGTACTAAGTCAAGATGATATAGACAGAATACACAATGCAATCATAAATTATAAATTTGGGAGGCTGCAAAGGAAAAAACATGAAAACATCTCAGCAAACAAGAGGTGAATGAGAACCAAGAACAGTGAAATCAATTAGTTAAAATAAGCAAAGGCAATATGGTGACACAGAGACACAACTGTAAATGTGTACAGTATATAATTGAAAGTGATACTTTCATTAGAACATGTCGTAATTGTTCACATAATGTGAGTTAAATGTATGCTTTTCACTAAACTTTTTAAATTTCTTGTTCCCCTAACTTCATATTCTTTTAACTTTAAAGAGTATCTAGTCATCACATTATCCACACCATCTAAAATCTTTTTCATCCATCCTAGCAGTTTTGAAAAATTAAAGTGATTCCTTATGTAGGATATAGAAAGGCTAGCATATTCATTTCTATAAAGGAGAATGGCTGCTGTGATGTTTTATTGTGAAGCTTTTCAAGTAGTTCTCTGACTACAGTATAGTACAGTTAATGACAGTAAAGATCACAACTATTGTTTGGTAAATTTTCAAAGGTTTGACCTAAGTATGAACTTATATCTTTCTCATGTGTTTCATCAAAGGTTTTCTCCCTGTGCCTTCCAAATAAAATTTTCTACTCCAGTGTGCAAAATGTGATCACAAGGTCTTAAACCAAACAAGGATTCTTAAACCAAACTGCTGAAGGAGGCAAAGCCATTAAATTTCAAAGTATCAAGATCTGGAATTATTTACCTGACTGTTTAAGGGATGAGCCATTCTTTTCCTTTTCTTAGTATCTCGTTTAGATATGACCCCAGTTTGTTAGATATGTTAGTTTTGTGATGCTGCCAAAAGGTGGTACATTTATAAAACTGCAAACTGATGAATAGCCAGTTGAGAAGGGTTAAGGAAGAATGACCCTTTTCAACATTCACAGCAAAGCATGGCATGATGGGTAGCAAGTACCTTTTTAAACACACTAACTGTGTGCTACACAGAAATTGGAAACAGATCTTACTCCTAAGGACTTGCTACTACTAAGGACACTGTATGCCGACAATGTCTGATCAGAAAAAAATTATAGTATGAGGTTGGGATATGGGGAGAGTGAAAAATACACTGTCAACACTATTCATTTACATTTACATTTATTTGCTTAGCAGATGCCTTTATCCAAAGAAACATACAAAATATGTCAATATAATTGAGTAAACATAAACCTTAGGAGACTGTTTGGGAACAAGTATAACAGGACAAGGTTACAAAACCGATCACCACAAGTGAAGAATTCAGAAAATACAAGCTAGTTTTAAAACAGAATACAAGCAAGTTACAAAACATAAATTCACCGAACAAGAGTGTTTTCTTAAACACATTGAGAAATTCATAACTTCAAATGAAAGTGGACAGGTTATTCCATCAGCCAGGATCTGCACATAAAGAGTCTGGATTGAGACTTGATACCACAAAGTTCAACAGCTGACATTCAACAGCAGACCTGAGTGGGCAAGGAGAAGCTCAGAATCTCAGGAGTACCTCCATATATATTGATGCTGACCCATCAAATACTCAGTAGGCAAATATTAAGCATTTGAACTTAATATTTTCCACTACATGCAGCCATTATAGTGCTCTGAAAAGCGGAATGACTCATGCCCACCTCTAATGGTTGAATGCCAGATATGCTGCTGCATTTTGAATCATCTACAATGGTTTGATGACACATGCTGGTATTCCTTCCAACAGAGAGTTGCAATAGTCCAGACATGAAAAAACCAAAGCCTTAACCAAGAGCTATGATACATATTCTGTTAGATATGGTCTGATCTGGCGGATATTGTATAGAGTGAGTCTGCAAGACTGAGAGACAATAGCAACAAAAACAGCTGTTCATCAGCCATTACCCCAAGAATATGTATTCATTGATAGGGCCTAGTGAAGAGATGTATAGAAAGGAGGCTCAGCACCAATCCTTGGGGCTCCCCTATGCTTAACTGGTGCACCCTTGATATCTGTCCATAACACGATACATAGTAGAAATTCCCAAGGGGTACCAAACCACCTGAGGGCAGTACCAGTGATGTCAAGGTTAGAGAGGGTGGCAGGGATTATCTGGTTGTTGACCGTGTTGAAGTTAGAGGAGAGATCTAGCAGGGTTAGCCATGTATGACACATTGGTAGCCCTAGCCTGCTGTAACATGTCAAAAACTGTAAGTAGAGCCACCCTGGTGGAATGTCCCTTCTTGAATTCTGTCTGATTAGGATTAAGCATTCTCTGCTGTAGAAGAAAGGAAAAGGCTTGGTTAGAGACAACATGTTCCAGTGTTTTGAATAGAAAGGATAGGAGAAACACTGACCTGTAATTACCTATTCTGGGTTGAGAGTAGGCTTCTTGAGGAAAGGAGTTACCAGAGAGGGAGTGATGAGAATTTACTGCTGATGGCAGCCACCTATTCCTGAGAAAAGGTTACAAAATCATCAACAGTTAAGGAGGTTGAGGGTGGAGGCAGTGGAAGGTTGAGGAGAGAAGTGAAAGTAGAGAACAAACCATGAGTATCAAAAGTGCTGCTTAATGTTGTTTTAAAAGGCTTTGGAAAACATCTTGCATCACCCCAGTCCCAAAGGTATCACATCCTAGTGAGCTGAATGACTTCCGGCCTGTCGCTCTGTTGTCACATGTGATGAAGACCACGGAGGAGCTGCTGCTTCACCACCTGACGCCACAAGTTCACCACACCCTAGACCCTCTGCAGTTCGCATACCAGGAGAAGGTGGGAGCGAAGGATGCCATCATCTGTATGCTACACCGATCCCTCTCCTACTTGGACAGAGGCAGTGGTGCTGTAAGAATTATGTTTCTGGACTTCTCTAGTGCCTTCAACACCATCCAACCTTTGCTCCTTAGGGACAAGCTGACAGAGATGGGAGTAGACTCACACCTGGTGGCATGGATCGTGGACTATCTTACAGACAGACCTCAGTATGTGCGTCTCAGGAACTGCAGGTTTGACATTGTGGTCAGCAACACAGATGAGCCACAGGGGACTGTACTTTCTCCGGTCCTGTTCAGCCTGTATACATCGGACTTCCAATACAACTCGGAGTCCTGCCACATGCAAAAGTTCGCTGACGACACTGCTGCTGTGGGCTACATCAGGAGGAGGAGTATAGGAACCTAATCAAGGACTTTGTTAAATGGTGTGACTCAAAGCACTTACACCTGAACACCAGCAAAACCAAGGAGCTGGTGGTGGATTTTAGGAGACCCAGGCCCCTCCCAGACCCCGTGATTATCAGAGGCGACTGTGTGCAAAGGGTACAGACCTATAAATACCTGGGAGTGCAGCTGGATGATAAATTGGACTGGACTGGCAATACTGATGCTCTGTGCAAGAGAGGACAGAACCGACTATACTTCCTTAGAAGACTGGTGTCCTTCAACATCTGCAATAAGATGCTGCAGATGTTCTATCAGATGGTTGTGGCGAGTGCCCTCTTCTACGCGGTGGTGTGCTGGGGAGGCAGCATAAAGAAGAAGGATGCCTCACACCTCGACAAACTGGTGAGGAAGACAGGCTGTATTGTAGGCGTGGAGCTGGACAGTTTGACATCTGTGACAGAGCGACAGGCACTGATAGGCTCCTGTCAATCATGAAGAATCCACTGCATCCACTGAACAGTGTCATCTCCAGACAGAGGAACAGCTTCAGCAACAGACTGCTGTCACTGTCCTGCTCCAGTGACAGACTGAGGAGATCGTTCCTCCCCCACACTATGCGACTCTTCAGTTCCACCCGGGGGGGTTAAACGTTAACATATCTAAAAGAAACCTTAGAAATGATAGTAGCAGAAAAGAAGGACAGTAGAAAAGATGAATACCTGTCCAAGTTAGCCTGTGCCTCCAATTTCCTTCAGCTGTCCTAATCCATATCCATAGACTGCTTAGAGCTTCAGAAAGCCATGGGCAGGAGGATCTTTTGCGTTCAGGCTTAGTGAGTATAGTATTGGGGAAGAGGACAATGCTGAGCATAGGGAGTCAGTGGCAGCAATGGTGTCAAGACAAGTGACATGGTCATGAAGAGGCTGAGCAGACAGGATGTTCTGCTTGACAGGAGGTTCACTGTTTGCCTCATCTTAATATATTTATACATTACCATTTGCTTATATGATATTTGTTTCCAAATATTTACTGCATTGTGCTTTAGTGTTTTATTGAAATTGATTGTGTTTTAGTAAAAAAAATGATTTTGTTTTAATTGAATGTCTCTAAATGAGCACTGTGTATTTGTTATCTGGAATTATAAGTGAACACAATATTCTGGAATCATTTTAATTCACATAGGGCCAAGTTGAGGTAGAGCTTATCTTAGCAGCATGAATCCATCCTGGACTGGTCAATAGTCCATTACAGGACCCATTCATAGACACTTACACTGGGCAATTTTAACTCACAAACTGCTTTGGGATGTGGGGTGAAAACTGAAGTATCTGAACAAAAGTCTGATGCAAACTTGAGGATAAGACATCAACATCTCACACATTTTGTGGATCTGTGAGGCAGAAAGATGCTCCAACCACCAAACTGGATATATGCTAAATTAAAATACATGAAATTAAAGAATCAGTTGAATTTATCACTGGAATGTGTTCACTTTTTGTACTCTTTGCAATCTGTTTCAAAAGACAAATACTCTTTTCTGTACCATTCTCCTTAAAGTAGTGACATTGCTACTGTCAGTAAAGTGCTAAGCAGCAGCCACAATATGGTAATCATCTAGACTTAATGTCTGGGATAAAATAATTCAGTAACAAGGAAGAAATTGTATTCCGTTTGCAGCAAACAGAAAGTGCAAAGCATGTGGATCAGCTTTTCATTACATTAAAGGCAGCCTCACATCTCATCTTCTTTCCAATATTAAACAAATGGAGCCATCTTGCTAAATCGCTGCATGTAGTGAGGGATTTATGCTTTTCTAGATTACTTGAGATGTATTCTTCACAGGAAGGAGGCAGCACATGATGGGATCTCTGCTGAGCTAGCCTCTGTATTCGAGAAACAACCCTGCGATTAATTATCCAGCACTGCTGATCCTCCGTGTCATATTTCGAAAAGGTCTGTACCCTTTCCCAGCAGACACAAAAAATAATACAATAATAGATTGGATAGCGTGAAGCTAGTTGAATAATATACCTACTACTTAAGTTTATTTTATTCAACAGTTGTGGATGATAGGACTGAAATAAGTAAGTGCTCTAATGGGAAAGATACGCTAATAAGGTTCATTCATCCTTATTCCCAGTTGTCCTTTGCTGACCTGCAGAAATGGCTAATTTCGGTTTCAGATAGAACTGACTGTTAGCAATCTCATGAAGCATGACATCCCCCAGGAGACTGATTCCCGAATAAATATATTTTATCAAATCAACAGAGTAGAGCAGCACACTTTTAGAATAGTATATTTATCTTCATTATAGCCTGTAGATGCTTTATTTCTTTTCTTTCCCAAAATGTCATGTAGCAAGCAAACAGGCAGTTGGCATTTCTTTTTAGGATCCTGCCTGAATGTAATCCACACACGGTAAACACATGAGGCCAAACTGGCACTACGAAAGGCATGCAGAAAACTCAATTACAAGGCCTGCCAGTGAAGATCGAATTCAATGTCAATGCCAAGAAAACCAAGAAGACGATTTGTGTGCAGAGTTAGCAAAGGTCAAGCCTGTTGAGTGAAAATGGATGGCAGAAGTCGAGCATTAATTACTGGAAAGAAGCTCACTTTGCTTTGTTTACCCTTCAACCGCACTCTATATTATAATATAATTGTTCTCTGTATCAATCTCTGGAGGAGATCGGCTCCCTGTCCTTCTAGACCAAGATTTCACATGTTAATTATGTAGTTACAGATATAACCTGTACACCTCTAGAGGTCTTGTACAGCTTTCATTACTGACCATTGGTACTGATTAGGTGAGCTACTCTTCTTTTCTTTTTAATTGACAGTCTTAGGCATATGGGGAGCAAAATTATTATTTAATAATATACTAGTAAAATACCCACGCTTCACAGCGGAGAAGTGTGTTAAAGAAGTTATAAAAATGAAAAGGAAACATTTTAAAAATAACATAACATTTGCTTTCTATTCGTTTGCATAAGCACAGTCCTTCACCAGCAATTATTTAATGTTAGCTCAGACCCAGCACTTTAAAATTTCTGTTGCACTTTTGCTGAGTTTGTGCCAAACACTATTCTATCCCTGACCATTTCATTTTCGTTTGCATAAGCACAGTCCTTCACCAGCAATTTTAAAAACGCCAGCGGCAGCGTGTCTATAAACTTAACTTAAACTTACGGTTTACACCGTACTTTGTTTCCGCAGTAGCTGCACTTATGAATATGCTTGTATGCGTCACTCACGTCATATTCTTTTGCTGCCTTCTCAATTGTGTAATGCGTTTTTTGTTCAGAGCTTTTTGGAGCTCTTCCTTGTTCTCTACGTACTGCGTTCACAGTCAGTTCACGTGTGCCGCTCTCTTGTATGATCTTGCGAATATTTACCTTATATGGGCAGGCACTCAATTACCGCATCATCACGCCTCCCACGGCGACCGAGCTGCAGGCTATGGCCGTATATATGTACGTAAGTAGGATTCAGTTATGACCGTTATGCATAGAATTTTGAAATGAAACCTGCCTAACTTTTGTAAGTAAGCTGTAAGGAATAAGCCTGCCAAATATCAGCCTTCTACCTACACGGGAAGTTGGAGAATTAGTGATGAGTGAGTGAGTGAGGGCTTTGCCTTTTATTAGTATAGATTGAAATGCAGTAAAGAGATTACTAAATCAGTTTAAGATATCTTCATAAAGTTACTTTAAAGATGACTTCAAATAACTTGCAGACACCTTCAAATTGTGTGATATCTTTCAGATATTTCAAACAACAATTTGTTATTATTTTTCAAAAGAGAAAAGGGGGAACAATGAGATAAGAAAAATGCAACATTATAAAGAGAATAAAGATCTCATGCCACTGGTGCCCCGATCCCATTAAACCTAATTTAAAATATCTTTAAATATTAATGTGCCTCTCCAAAGTATTATTTGACACAGTTACTGATGTGTATTATTAAGTTATTTACAGATATTTGTTAAAGGCCTCCTGTACATTAAAGCATGTTCAGACCTGGCCAGTACTTGGATGGGAGACCAACCAGTAAAAGCTTGGGTTGCTGCTGGAAGAGGTGTTGGCACTTACTCTGTGATCTGAACATGGATCCCAATGCCCCAGTGTAGTGATGGCACCGCCCTTCAGATGAGATGTAAAGTTGAGGTCTGGAATCTCTGTTGTCATTAAAGATCCCAGGGTATCCTTCATATAGAGTAGGGTGTATCCTGATGTCCTGGCTGAACTGCCCACTATGGCCTAGTCCAATCATCCTCTGTCTTTAATTACCTAATTGTGTCTCACCCCTTCACCACCTAAAAGCTAATGTGTGGTGAGCATACTGGCACAATATGACTCCTGTCGTATCATCCAGGTGGATTATGCACATTAGTGGTGGTTGAAGTGGCTCCCCACTTACTGTGTAAAGTACTTTGAGTAATGAGAAAAGTGCTACATAAATGTAAAGATTTATTATAATTATATGAATAATTTACATATAAAGAGTTTTATTGGAAAATGTTGTACTTCCATCTCAACCAAATTGACAAAAATAACCATTTTTTTTATTTTTTAAGAGATAACAAGATAATGAAAGTGCAACATCAAAAAGAGGATAAAGTTCTCATCCCACCAGTGCCCCACTGGAGCTGGGTCTTGTTACTGCGAGCACTACTACTTTGCCAATGTGCCGCATTATGAATAATGACACTTGGTATACACTTTTATGCTTAGAAGTGCATAAATTTTGTACTGAGATACTGCTCTGTAAAAAATAATTAAAAAAAGAACAACTCCACAATTTTAGCTAATATTTGATTGTCTTGATAGACATATCACAAAATAAATAAATAGTTTAGTCTTAAATGTCCCAAGCAAACGTGGAGGCAGTAGGAAAGTACCTGTAGAGTGCAATGATTAGCAACATCCAAGCAATTCAATAAAGTACTTGCTTAAGCTCAGTCAGTTAGTCAGTCATTCTCCAACCCGCTATAGCCTAACATAGGGTCAAGGGGGTCTGCTGGAGCCAATCCCAGCCAACAATTGGTGCAAGGCAGGAACAAATTCCCAGGCAGGGCGCTAGCCCACTGCAGGGCACACACACACTACAGACAATTTCGGATCACTAATGCACCTAATCTGCACATCTTTTGAATGTGGGAGGAAACTCACGCAGACACGGGGAGAACATGCAAACTCCACGCAGGGAGGACCGGGAAGCGAACCCAGGTCTCCTTAATGCAAGGCAGCAGCTCTACAATTGCACCACCATGCCACCCCTTGCTTAAGGTGTTGTCATATTATGTGACTTGTAGTCATGGGGGATGTCAGATGTACCTACTGCGATAGCTGATCTCGTTTCTGAACCATGTAGTTTAAACAACTGAAAATCTTTTCCCATACTGACTGACTGCCTTCCAGCACTGTTATGCTCACTCCTTTCTCTGACAGCCAATAGTGTGCTGCCTGATGCAGCTGGAGCTGTTCAGCTCAGACCATTCTCTTTTTTCCATTCTGTTGTAGTATGTAAAACACACACAGATGAGCTTCTTTTCTGCTTGGGAAATCCAAAACACCTGCATTCCTTATTCCTTGTTGCTGAATTATATGAATTGTACTTCTGAATGAGCATTTATTGGTTGTCAGATCTCATGCACACAGATGCCACCCTATGACTAAAGACGCAATCAAACCTACTCGATTAATGTCACTACCAGTGAAACTTCACACTGTCATGATGGATGCTGGGAAAGCAAACGTTTGGTTGGATGCATACTGAATTTAGCGGTTAATACTAAAAAGGAAGTGGAATTTATTGCATGCTGAAATCTTAAGATTCGGAACAGTAGGATATGTCATATTTTTCTAAAATCGTAGCAAAGTGCTTGCATATTTATTTAAGTATTTAAAGGGCATTCGGTAAAAAGCCAAATTTTCCTCTGGGGACAAATAAAGTCCCATCTATCTATCTATCTATCTATCTATCTATCTATCTATCTATCTATCTATCTATCTATCTATTTTTACTTTCTAATATAGCTTAACTTTCTTATAGCTTTTCGTGATAAGAATCTCCATATGTCTTTACATCGCAATCAGCACAAAGATATTTTTACAAATATTTTTTGACCATTTCAGGTCCATTAAAGACATTTTTAAATCATTTATTAATATCTCTAAATCACTTCTTACATCATTAAAGAAATCTTTAAATATGTTTAGATGGGTTTAAATGATTCCTCTCTACATATTATCTTTAATGTACTTCATTTCAATAAACGTTATGAAGACATCATCAAGTTAATTACAGATACCATTAAATCACTTCCAGCTCATTTAACAATATCTAATTATTTAAGGAAGTCTTAAGTTACTTCATCTCCATATCATGATATCCTAAAATTATTCATGCATCCATTTTCTAACCCGCTGAATCCGAATACAGGGTCACTGGGGTCTGCTGGAGCCAATCCCAGCGCACAAGGCAGGAACCAATCCTGGGCAGGGTGCCAACCCACCGCAGGACACACACAAACACACCAGGGCCAATTTAGAATCGCCAATCCACCTAACCTGCATGTCTTTGGATTGTGGGAGGAAACCGGAGCGCCCGGAGGAAACCCACGCAGACACGGGAGAACATGCAAACTCCACACAGGGAGGACCCAGGAAGCGAACCCGGGTCTCCTAACTGCAAGGCAGCAGCGCTACCACTGCGCCACCATGCCGCCCCCTAAAATTATTTATATTTTTAAAATGTCCTATGCATTATCTTCAAATAATTTCATGTATCTATATAGTAGTGTTTAGTAGGACAAGCTGAAGCTCCAAGTAACAGAAGATTTGTTTATTTGTGAGTAGTAAAAATTTTAAAGGGCTTTGGAAATTGTTTTTGAACACATTAATAGTACAAAACCAAACTGCAAGCATAAAATCTACATTTTTTTTTTCCAAAAAGCTACTTGAGTACTAAAGTTTTGACACTTTGTTGTGCGCACAGCCTTTTTCACAGGAGAACTGTGCTGCCGGCATGCATTGAGATCGCTTACATTTCATTGGCCAGCAAGGTGTCATGTCCTAAACCACAATCGGAACTGTACTTAAGAAGCAAATGAAAAATCTCTACAACAGGAAATAAAAAATTAAAAATACTTCAAAACAAATGGAAACATCAACACTTAACTACCAAGGTGTTTCCTGCCATAATATAATAACAAGTGATAACCACAAAAAATAATAAACCACTCAGCCATGTATTCCTGACAGATAAGGCGCCTCTTGTGAATTTAATGATATCTTTAATGATTTACAGGCACCTCTATCAAAACCATATAAAAAGATATCTCAGAATGAATCTTTAAATTAAATGGAAATATTTTAAATGGCCTCCTCTCTATTTCATGATATTCCTATCTTAATGACAGGCATTTTTAAAACAGTTTGGATGTATCATAAGGAAAATGTAAGAGATTTACTTTGTTTTAGTGTGTTTCTATCAAGAGTAGTGTTTATTTCAGTCAGATGAAGCTATAAGTGGATGGTAGCTCTGGATCTGAGGTTTTGAAGAAAAATCTGTTGTTAATAGTTAAAAATCTTTAATTCAAAAATGGTATTCAAAAGTTATATTTTGTGTTGGTGTTGTGGTGTTTTTAACATGGGAAATTAGTATTTGTCCATTAGTTAAATATCCTGGTAAGTGATAAGCTGTCATTTCTGCTCTGTTACAGCTTTTGTTTTCTTTTCCTTTACAGGGAGAACTACTCATTGTACTGTTCCATCGATATTATAATAAAATTAATAGCAACATGTATCCCTTAAATTTGCTGCTTCCTTTCATGCCCTTATCATAAGATCATCACATCAATTATAGCATTAGTTATATGAGCTAATTTCTAAATGTCATGCATGATTTAGTCAGCAAATTTAACAAATTATGCAAATATTTTGTATATTCTAGAATCACCAAGTGATAAAATATGTGTCAAGTGTGAAAAGTCATGATTTGTTAATAATCTTTCTCTCTGGCAGGGCAATGTGACATTTTCCTGTTCAAATCCCCGGATTACACCTGTGACATTCCTCAGCCAGGCCAGCAGCTACCTGCTGCTACCTAGCGAGTCTCTGCCAGAAGGCCTGACAGTCCGCTTCCAGTTTCGCACTTGGAATCGGGATGGACTGTTGCTTCACACGCATGTACTACCAAAATCAGAAACTTTACTTCTCTACCTCAGCAGTGGCAGGCTGAAACTCACTCACCAGAAATCAGTGCTTGACAAAATGGAAATCACTGCGGGTGAGTCTTTGAAGGAGTTTACTTACTTGGTTTATTACTGTTAGAAGGGTCTGATGAACAGTCCATGTCAGCCCCATTCACGTGCCCTTATGGTTTTTTTTTTTTGGGAAATCCAGTGACTGTTTCTCTATTACCTCACCATTTTGTCCTATGGTTTGATATAGACCTAAAATAAAATGAAAGTTACATTCAAAAGAGGTTCTTGTGATAATTCATTAAAACAAAGCAAATGCTTCACCTGATAGCTACAGTTCTAAATGTTGCACAATTTATGCACTCTTCTATAATATATAATATAAACTTGACTATAAAAAGGAGATTATTATAAAAAGTTGTAAAGGAATTCCTCAGGACACTTATTTTGCAGTTTCATCTGTTAAGGTTCAATCTATGGGTGGTCAAGTTTAAATGCAGGTATCAAGCTGATTTTTTCAATTTTAAATTACAGTTTTTATATAGTGTGGTGTTAGCTTAATTGCAGCATATAAAAGTAGTAATATGAGGAAGTGTGGTGTGTGCATATGAACAATTAGGCCATTCAATGTACCAGTCTGAGGTGGTTTCTAATGACAAGCTTCGGTTGGATCCAAAGAGTTGGATTATGCAGTTTTATAAATGTATCATGTGATTGTGTGTAGTGTTTGTGTGACAGCATTTACAGTATGTCTTATTTAGAGGTGGATCCTTCCTTGTGACACTCAGTGCTTGGATCAAGTTGATTTATAAGTGCTTAAGAACATAAGTTTTGATAAGAACAGGCCATTCAGCCCAACATTGTTTATCAATCTCTGCCTAAATATGAAAAAAAAAAGCTCTCCGTTCAAGATTTGATGGTCCCCAAGGTAATGTTACCTTCTTCGCTGCGTTATAACCTATTCCATGTATCTATTGTTCTCAGTTAAACAATATTTTCTATGGTTTGTGTGAAATTTATCCTTAATCAACTCCCAACCATGCCTCTGTTTAATTAAAACATAATTGTAAAAGCATGGAGAGATGAATATGAATGATTGTAAGAAAATGCATTTTTTAAATGTTAAACATTCAAGGCTGGTACTCATCTAACAGCCGATTGCTGCCAAGATGGCTTCCAACTGCCCATTGGAAGGCTGCACCGAATTACCATAAGTACGAAAAAGCAGGTGCAAACAACGGATGGATGGAGGAAAACTGCAAAAGTCTTATTTTTCCTATACAAAACCTGAAACCTGCATGCTGGAAAGTTTGGCCTATAAAGATGTATTATTGAAAAAATATATATAATGCGTCCCACTCTCCCTACACTGTAAACTTGTGATATACTTTGTGAAAAGAAGAGCCTCGACACACATAAAAAGGTTTGGGGCAGCCACCCATATATTCTCCTTGGCTGCAAATGGGTTTATTTAGTGCACTCGTGTGCATTAGTTTGAGTCCTGAATCAAACTGATGTGCTGAGGAAATGATGGCAGCTTTAGAGGGCCAAAACCGGAAGTGACATCATCCATGACGGGATTCGGAAGTGACATCGCCTGTGGCACCAGAACCGGAAGTGACGTTGTTCGTGGCTTCAGAGCTGGAGGTGAGGTTGTTTGTGGTGCTGCAACTGGAAGTGATGTCGTCCGTGGCACCGGAGCCGGAAAGTGACATCATTGGTGGTGCATCTGGTAGGTTTTCCTGTATTTGGCCTGCGGAGATAACAGAAGTGGGATTAGTGCACCCTGACACCCCCTGGCCTGGCGTGTAATTACCTTGACTTGGTCCATTCAGCTTCCTTCTACTCGCACATGTGTGACAACTTTAAAAGATAATGAGCTTGTCATTAAGGGAATGAACATCTGCCCCTCTAAATGCAGGCAAGGCAGCCATTGTGCAAAGGATCCTGTTGTTGCCATAGATGTACAGCATTTGTCTTGAGAGTTTTAAGGTGATACCTGATTTCAGTTTTGAACCTGGCAATAACTTCAGAAAAATTGAAGGCTGCCACTGAAACTGAGGATAGCAGGTGATCTCATTTGCTGAGAGTGCTGGATGTGAGAAAGTAAGTTGATTTATTAGCGGCTTAGTTGCTCTAATTAACAGGTAAAATGATTATTACTTAGGCAGCTCGCCTAACTTGGCAAAATTGTTTTTTTCTAAAACATGAAGTGCCTTTCGCTTATGGTGTCCACTGACATAAAGAACAATATAACAAGTTCTGACTTAACAAAGCAGATTTGGGCTAAAAACTCTTCATTTACAGTAGAAATGTGGTATCACTGTATAAAATATAAGAATGTGTATTATCTATTAAGTTCCTGTGTTAGTTTTCCAGAAACATGCCAGGGTTTAAGCAGGATTTCGAAGTCTATATAGTTTAAAACTGACTAAAAATTCTATTTGAAATTCAATGGAGGACATAAAATAGCTAATATCCTATAAAATGTCATATTTTTTATAACTGGTGGGATATTAAATCGAAATATGGTTTTCCTTAGGGGTGTGCACTGGTTAGAGCTGCTGACTTGTGAATTTAGCTTGAAGGGTTGAATTTCTGCACTTGTTCTAGTATTTAACAATCATCTCAGAATTACTCCTAGGAACTGCACTATAACTCTGACTAGGAGAGGAATTTGTTCTACCTTATGAGAAGCAGTTATGAAGTATCCCACTCCGTCTTCCGGCAAGGAGTAGAAGGTCTCATTTGAGAATGAATGCCATTACAATTGTATGGCACGCTGAGCTGCTCATGATGATGTTTTGTAGTTTCCTGATGTTTTGTAGTTTTACCACCACAAAAAATATGAAAACAATAAAAATAATATTCAAAGAAGTAGGAGGAGAAGAAGAAGTAATATCACATCCACTTCAGAAGAGGTCATCCACCTGAAGCTAAGCATGTTCGGGCCTGGACATTACTTGGATGGGAGACCATCCAGGAAAAGATTGGGTTACTGCTGGAAGAGGTGTTGGTGAGGCCAGCAAGGAGCATTAACCTTGTGGTCTGAATGTGGGTCCCAGTGCACTGCTCAGGAGACTGTGCTATAAAAATAATGCTGTCCTTCAGATGAGACGTAAAACCAAGGTCCTGGCTCTCTCTGATCATAAAAGATCCCTAGGCATCCTTTGTAAAGAACAGTTTGTATCCCAATGTCCAGTCTAAATTGCCTTCCATGGCCTGGTCATTATGGCCCCCTAATCATCCTCTGTCTAACTGTCTCGCACCCCTTCACCTAAGAGCTAATGTGTGGTGAGCGTACTGGCACAAAATGGCCCCCGTCGTATCATCCAGGTGGATTCTGCACATTAGTGGTGGTTGAAGTGGCTCCCCACTCACAATGAAAACAGCTTTGAGTACTGAGAAAAGCTTTGCATGAATGTAATGAATTATAATTATTATTAAGAAGAAGAAAGACATAAAGTAGGATATTGCTCTAAGCTGAACGTAATTGTTTGCACTTCACAACAAACACCAAGATAGAAAGACACATACACCAAATAAGAGCTAAGCCATATAATGGGCGTGTTTATTTAATAATGAATGATCATAGTTTCAGAGGAATCAACTTCCAGCTGTTATGGCCACAGGAAATGCCTCATAAAATAACGGTTACTGATATCAGCTATGGATATATTCACGTTGTTTGTGAAGTGGCATTCACTCTTGTACTGTTGTGCTGTCTTCCTGCGTCACACAACATGTTTGTATATCACCATGATCCTCATTATCTTCTGTAAGGCTCTATTTATCCAATACCTTGGAAGACTCTGTCATCCTTCTTGAACCTTCCTGGGCTTATAAAGTGTAAGGTTGAATGCAGAGTTCAGTAGACTTGGGTGACATTTCGCCGTCAAGCACTCATATACAATATGCTGGCTTCTATAATACATCTTGCATCCATGATCACCTGTATGTTGGTAATGTAATATATCACTTGCAATTCACATATGCATACTTATCCACACTTGGAACAATGATCTTTACATGATAGCTTTTTCCATATGGGAAATGAATTTAAACAATTTCAGCACAATGCTACCACAAGATATGTAAAAAGTAAAAGGGGTCTGGATACCTTCTAAAGACACTGTACATGGACCTTCATTCATACTGTATATGTGTGATTTAAAATGAATTCATAGCAAATAATGTAAACTTTGTCTGTGCCCAATAGTGGCCAAATACGTTCAAGAAACAAACCAGTATTTGCTGATGGTGAACTGAGTGGCACAGGTTTAAAATTCCCTCGGCCTGCTGTGTGTGTGCAGGCACAGGTAAATAGTTACATCAAGTGAACTATGATACATAGCATAATGAGAGAAGTTGCAAAATCAAGTGGAATGTTCAAGCAAATTATAAAAAAAAACCTGATCTAAATCTGTTAAGTAGTTCTCTTGTTCGCTAGCTAAGCGGAGGTAAGGTACACATCCCGAGGCTGGTGCGTGAGTAAGGATGGCCGGGCCCCCCACCCCCCAGGGCAGGCATCCCTCTCAGATTTACGCAAATAAATCGGTACCGCAAGCGAACTAAGATGTTTATCACAATGAGAGAAGTCACAAAATCAACCAGAATGTTCAAGCAAATTATAGAGAAAAACCCAATCTAAAACCATTAAGTAGTTCTCTCGTTCGCTAGCTAAGCGGAGGTAAAGTACATGCCCTGAGGCTGGAGCATGAGTGAGGAGGCCCGACCTCCCTCCTCTTGGCCTGCTGCGTGTCTCTTGGATTCGTGCAAATAAATCGGTAATGCAAGCAAACTATGATACTTAGCGTATTGAGAGAAGTCGCAAAATCAAGCAGAATGTTCAAGCAAATTATAGAAAAAAACCCTAACCAAAATCCGTTAAGTAGTTCTCGCATGAAAAGACAAACGTTGGATTTTATATATAAGGAAACAGATATTGGATTTTATATATAAGGAAATTAAGATCAGATGAATGCCAACGGCAGGCACTTTTTCTTAAATAACCTAACATCTACAACCTCACAAAAAACTGCATCATGTCACCCAGGTCCCTGTGTGAATTTTTTCCATCCATTTAAATGCTTGCTACCCTCTGAAGGAATTTCGGCTTTAATATAATCTGATTTCTAAGGCTTGTAAACCAAGTTGTTTTAAAACAAAAATAACATTAACTTGCATACTTGCATCATTTTCCATGTAAAATTAGAGAGCATTCCAATAACTGTGAATGAAGTAGGGTAACTTTTATACAAACACTGTACTTTACAGTTTAGCATTGACATATAACTTAATTGGTCAAAAGTCATTTTATATGTGGCCTATTTGTGGTATATGTGTGGCAGCTTAATGATAAGATTTAATTTACTGTATGACGGGTAGACAATATTTGAATTTGCCCACCTAACCCATTTTTTAAAGTCGCTGGGAAACAGGAACACAGTTGGCAGCAATTGGAAAGCTGTAGAAAGTGCAGTGAGAAACATTTAAAGATCACCTACTTACGTATTAGCGTCTATATTCTACTGAGCATGTTTTGAAAAATTAGTTTCCATTCAATATGTCCAGACATTTCCAATGCTTTCAAAAAATGTGGCTATAGAGCAGGGGTGTCAAACTCCAGGCCTGGAGGACCACAGTGGCTTCAGGTTTTCATTCTAACCCTTTTCCTAATCAGTGACCAGTTTTCACTGCTAATTAACTTATTTTCCCTTCATTTAAATAGCCCTGTTTTTAAGCATTCAGTCCTCTAAATGTATTCCTTTCTTCATTAAATGACAGCCAAACAGAAATGAGATGTGAAACGAGACAACAGATGACCAGCTAAATTGGGATTTCAAACTCCAACCAATCTCTTAATGAGAAGTTGATTCTTGCTGTTAATTAAACCCATTATTTAATTCCATGGCTTGTTGCTGCTATCATTCTGCAACAGCAGACATTTACAAAACAGTTGGTTTTTCTGTTTTTTCTAAGAATGTAAAAATGTTTTGGTGACCTGAGAGATCAACCTTACCAAGACAATCACCTTTCTTTATTTTCAGATATTGTGTGTAGGGCACAGGTTAGCTGGTTATATGCCAGCTTGTTGTGTGTCTCATTATTGTTTGGCTGGTAATTAAGAAAAAAAAAACAAATAAGGGGCCTGAGTGAAGTTAATTAAAACTAAGGTACAAGAAGTTAATTAGCAGCAAAACATGTCACTAATGAAAATGAAATGAAAATCTGCAGCCACTGCGGCCCTCCAGGACTGGATTTCGACACCCGTGCTATAGAGGAATCTCCAGGCAGTATCAGGATCAATGTAATACTTAAAATATTGAAACAACAGTAAATGCTACACTTCTAATCCTGATTCAAAACGATGATCAAGAAATGACATTAGTCAATTAAAAACAGGTGGAGGTTCATCCTTAGTGTTTTTTATGACGGTGAAGTTAATTATATTCAGCAGTAATTTTTATTAAAGCCAACTGGCAAACATATAAAAGGCTTTAATGAATCTCAGCTTTCTTATTATGTATTTCCACATTGTAATTAACATACATTGACAGGCCAGAGACTTTTTTGATGGCACCATTTGTATGAGTGTCTTTGAGTGAGAAGGAGCTAATCCTAAACTGGATATGAATAGATTCCCATTACTCACCTCCAAACCAGTGTAAACATCTGGCATAAAGTGCTTCAGGCAGTTAGATTTCTGTTCACTACAGTTAAAGAACAAACTTTTACAGACTGTGATATTTTGCTTTCAAGGTCAAGCCAGTTTGACCCTCGCATCCGCACCTTCTGTAGATAACTGGAACCAAACACCACTTTTGTTAACTGCAAAGTCCATTTGTATTGGAGATGAAGACATTTCTTAGACACCCAATGAAAATGTCTTGAAATCTCAGAAGGTATCATTTTACCAAAGATGTTTTTAGCAGAATAAGCTTTATGTTATTCATGTTTTTTGTGTAATTTCTATTCCTAAAAAAATGACTGAAGGATAGTTGGACAAGTTTATTGTTTTAAAAAGGACTCAAACGGACATAGAAAGAGGTTTGGGGGCAGCTTCCCATATACTTGAAATTGGCTGCCAAACATGAACGTTGTGGTTCAAAGTTTTACAGACTTCAATCCAGAATAAGAACCAACAGACAGGCAAACATGGCGGTTTTAAAGTCAGGCAGGGGAAGTGATGTCATCTTTGAAGGAACCAAAAGTGATATCCTCAGGTCTGGAGCTGAAAGTGATGTCTTCGGGGTCAGAACTGGGAGTGATGTCATCGGGCCCGGAACCGGAAGTAGCCTTGTCGGGACCAGAAACGGAAGTGATGTTATCGAATCCAGCCAAAATTTGTCATGGTCAGTCTGCCAATCAAAAAGAGAAAGGATCAATGCACCCTGCCATCCCCTGGTCTGGCGTTGAATTACCTTCATTTGAGCCCTTTAGATGCGTCTCATGCGCATGTGTGTGATAATGTATAATATGCATGTACAATATATAGGGGTGAGCGCATAGGCAAATGAGAGAAATGCAGACAGGAAAAGGCTATGCAGGACACCGGAAGGTGGTCAGTGCTTTACCCTTTGGAATAAAGTAGAACTTGTACTGACAGGAACATGGTACACTATGGTATGTCAGTGTGGAAAGGAGGCAATATGACCTATTTTTGGAGAGAGTGACCCAGACTTAATTCCACTGTTTGCACAGAAGTAAATAAAGTACACAGATAGGTGAGCAAGAGGTTGGCTGAGATTCTCCTGGTAGATGAGTGGCAGCAAATTGGTCCATTAACTAGTATATGAAATTGTGTTGCTTATTATGGGGGACAGTGTACTTCATGACTACTAGGAGTGTCCAGTCTTTAAAGTGGATATCCCAGTACTTACAGTGGAAGTTACTGACCATGAAAGTAGTTACCTGGATTGCCCACTCCTGCAAAAGGTCTAAGGTCGTTCCTTAGCCAATGAGTTTGAAGATGAACGACGAGTAAGGACAAAAGTTTGACTAGATGTTGATCTGATGATGCTGATGGTGAAAAATGTAATGATATTAAATCAAAACAAGTTGAAAAAGAAAAAACAGCTGCATAATGATAATATACAGACAAAGTAGCTCCAGTGCTAAGAGTAGGGTTTATGAAGGCATAAGAGAGCATTATTGCAGAAAAGGCCAACGATAACCCAAAAAAGATTCTTTCCATTTTTTTAGAATTAAAAGTAGGTGGAGTGTATGAGGGAGTGTAAAATATACAGAGAATATACTGCTATGAAGCAGTTATACAGCAAAGCATATATAAGCAGTTTAAGTAAACTGAGATTAAGAGATGAAATTGCTGACATGTTTGGAATTGCAAAAGGAGTTACTGTAGTATCCTGAAGATTTTTAAAGATATGTTTTGCACAAACATCAGATTGCATTCTTTACGCAACCCTAGACACATGGAATAAGTTACTGATTAGTGTGGTAGACAGAAGTAGTGTGGTGACTTTCAAATTTTGACTTAACGTCATTTTGGGGAAATTCAATGAATGGGATTGATGGCTTTGTTGATCTGAATGGTTTGTTCTTGTCAAAAACTGTTCTGGAGGGCAACAAAATGCAGGAACTGAGCACTTCTCAATTAACAAACACCACATACTGAATCCACTCTCTGTACAGCATGTACATATTTCCTGGATGTTGAACTTCACTGTTTTTATTTCATAGGCCATGGCCTGGGTGATGGACTTTGGCATACTGTAAGCCTGAGCACTCGAGGATTTCAGATCTCCGTAAGGCTTGACAATGACATGCCCAACGTGCTGGAATCTAACTCTGTAATTGGCTCTGGAGACAGTTTTTTCTTTGGAGGTAAGCTTCAGTTTGTTATGCAGCTTGGTATATAAAAGAAAAAAATTGAAATCCAAAACTAAGACACACAGTTGCACAGCTAATTTAATGTATACTTTCAAAACAAAATATGCATCACATACATACCTTTTATATTATATATAAACAAGCTCCAGTCCTCTCTGATCATATACTAAATAAACAGATTTTGATAACAATTTTGAAATAAATCTTACATCAGTAGATATATTGGAGCTTCAGTCATGGTGGGATTTTTACATCAGCTCCAGTAATTCACCTGATTTTCTGTTTCTGCTAGTTTTCCAAATGTGGTGCCCACATCAAACTGAAGGAGAAGCTTTCACTCACAATAAGGTTGCATTTTGAGATCATGTGTGAAGTCAAAGGCTTGTGCTATGAATAATCTTTAATAATCAATTACTTTTCTCTGAGAAGATTCATGCAGATTTAGATAACAGTTCAGTAAAATGTTCACAGCATAAGATAATATGTTTAAATATATTTCATATATTTAAGACAACCAGATAAAACAAAGTTTGACAGCTAAAGACTGAAGTTAGAAGACAATGCCCTGTAAGCCACTGGGCTGTTTTGTGGTTTTCTTTCCCTTACTATGTTATCCCGTGTAATTTTGTTTTAACGCTAGGCAGGGTCAATAACTGTGTTTGTGATTTGTTCAATCACTAGCTGTGTAGCCCAGCTTTGTAAGTCAGTGGGCACCCGATATTTCGCTATTGGTTAGAGTGTATCAGAAGTAATATTTTTTAACCCCAAGGGCTAATATTATTGCCAGGCAGTGTGGTGTAGTAGTTATGGCTTTCAACTTCAAACCCTAAGGATGAACAAGTCAATTCACCTACATTTGCTCCAACTGGAAAAAACAAAAGAAATGTAGCTAAGTAATCTTGGATAAAGGTATCGGTCACTTTATTAGTAATAATAATAATAGTATTAGGTCACTGGAACTGCTTACTTTTAAACATGCTATACACAATTTTCCATGAATAAAACATTTGTGCTTTTGTTGATGGACAATACAAGACACAATTTTTATTATTTTTTATCTGCAAGGAGTAATTAGTAGGAATAATATGAAATTTAAATATATTATAATTATTATCATTATTAGATGTTTATGTTTTGATTTGTTTGCATTGTTCACTCAAGTACAATATTTCATTTTGCATTTTTCATCAGTTGTAGTCCACCTTTAAAGTTTGCAGATATGAAATGTATATGCAAAGCACAGTTTGAAGTGGATATACATAAGTGCTGTTACGCTGTGTGTTACACTGATGTGTTAACGTGAAGAGCAAGGAGAATGAAGCACTCAAGAGCTACTATCTAATACAACTGTTTATCCCGTGGAAATTGCGGCATACTAATTGAAGAGTGGGAGTGTTTAGGGGGTCAGTTTTCAGCACCTTGACTGAAAGCTGGAGTTTGATAATGTGAAACAGATAACCAAGATGAGAGCCAGTACCTATCTAAAAGTGGCAATAGTCAACAGTAAAAAGCGGTGCTTGCTAACCATTGAACTTTACGTCTCTTTTCATCTTCGACGAACTTTCTCTTTGCCTTTCACAGCATGATCACATCTCATTTTTCCCGTCTAGGACACCACCCTGTCTTCAACGATCCATCTACCGTATTGGTTAGTGGTATTATTCATGTGGCCTGTCAGTCACTTCTATTGCATCTATAAAGCACACTGTCAGCACAGAGCATCTATGTTAGCATAACATTAATAAATATCAACAAATAAAACAAATTTCTTTTTCCTATAAGCTCACCAAATTTTAATCAAATCCGGCAAAGCATTTATTGAGATTTTGGGGTATTTATTTTCTCTGTTGTGGGGGTGGGGGGGATCTTTACCTCTAAATATTGATATACCGAATCAACCTTTCTTTACGAAACTCTACTGACCTAGAAATACCATCCTGCCAAATTTCTGATTTTTCGCTAAACGTGTTTTTGTTGATGAATGAATGAGTGAATGAGCCCATCAACTCTGTATTGTACATATACAGATGAATAAATGTACACATTACTTAAAAGCTGTCCATCGGAGAGGATTTCTCCGCAATAGAATATTTGGAAAAAGACAGTCACACATGGATATGCACAACATTTCCACGTCATCTTTAAGACCATTTCTACCTACTCACATTTATCATTATTTTAGCAGGGTACTTAAGCACTTCCAAAGATATGCAAAAATTGACCTTTGGGTCTTTTTCATACTGCAGTCATCTTTCTGTAGTCTTTGATTCTTCACAATGGTCTGCAGTAGAGTAAGGCCTACCTTAATATTAGAGGCAGAAAGAGAGAGATCAGCCCAGGAAAGTGAAAACCTCTCCCCCCGAAGACTTGAATAGAAGAATACTTATCCATGATAATCAGGGTTATTAACTTTAAATATCCTTTTTTCTGATGAGACTTTCTAAATTTGCCTTTTTACTGACATTAGATTACTTAATAAGACACAAAATTCAAAGTGAAAACATTAGAAATAAATAATCATTGAAATAAACCCTGTGGTCGCCCTACTATGATGAGGTATTCTCTTGTCTTTTATGGCTATACATTGAAACGTTTGAAGCCTTTTTATTGGTCTGAAGCTTTTGCAGTCCTGCACTGTTTGTTTTTGGTCATGTCTGAGGCAGCCATCCTCTTTTGCTCACTATGAAAATTGCACACTTATATGTTGTTTTAGACTAATGGACTCATCATTCTGCTTGTGCTCTTTATAATCATTACACATGAGTGAAAATGGTCAATTATGTGGGCATGGGTATCGCCCTAGAGAAAATTGAACTAAATCGCACTGTACTGTATGTGCACATAATTTTTATTACAACCAGAAACTGAGCAATTTCTACAGATTATGTCATTTTGGAATAATTTTGCTGACTGTCAGACTTTTTTCTATAGATTCACAGACAACCTTAACATATAAGCTTGCTAACAGTGAGAAACCCTAATGTCAAAATGCCTCAGGCAGAACAGAAGACTCTCTTTATGTGTCCTGCATAGACCAACACCTGTGGGTGGAAGACGATGAACTGCATGTTTGCTCAGTATCTTGTAGTTGGGATTTTACACGTCATTAAATGAAGTGGGGTGCATTGGTGAGCAAATTGTGTCCCCCAGGTTGCCAACTGCCTGCAGGAAACCCCCAAAATGAAACTACTGAAGCCTTGTTATCTGAGGGCAAGAGCAAGGAGCCGAGCAGCATTCTACAGTGCCTTTGGTATTGAGAAATGCATATGAGTGTTTGTCTGCATTTGGTTTGGTTTTGGTATAATTTAAAATTTGTTGACTTGCATAGCAGAGTGTTGCATAGTCCTAGCCAATTAACAATAATTTAGCAGTATAATTACCTAAAAATAGAATTTATTTATTCTTTTTTTTCTTTACCAGTTTGCTAGATCTTGATTCTTTCAGGGTTTTTGAATCTGTAGAATTCAATTCTGCACTTTATTTTTTTGGCATAATGTCATTTTTACTATCTTTATATATAATACACTACCGTGGCTGTTCATTTATCTGTTCAGGAGTTTAAATCACCTGTATCGTGCAAACCGTTTGGCCTATTGACCTGAAATTTGGTACACATATACAACATGACATCTACTATCTGCTTTTGGGGTAATGATTTACCTTCAAGGTTATTCCTCTTTCTAATTTTTATTTTATTTTATTGTAGAATCAACTCTCGGCAGTGGTCAGCAGGGCACTGCTCTCATCCCTACAACGTTCGCCGTAACTTCCCCTAACTCGTAATATCTTAAATCATTCTTGAGGCTGATTGAAGACTTAATTGGCAGCTTAAGTGAAAAATGAAAGAAAATGTACTAAGTAATTGCAACACAAAAACTGACTTAATCAGTTTTAACGCAAAAATATGCAGATGGAAGAAGAGACTAAGCAGGCCGCTAAGGTGGAGAAAAGAAGAGCTGCTCTAAGAAGCAGCAAGCGCATCAACCTCTAAGCAAACGAATGCTAAACGTACAAAGAAAGAGTATGAAAAACAGGAATGCTCAAGTCAAGTGTATAAACTGCATGACAGTCGTTACTGGTGTTATTTTTAAAATATTATTGTGCCACCATTTTCAGTTGCACTTGTCATCCATTTTGTGTATTTTTTTAATACCTGCAACCATATTAGTAAACTAATATTAGTATTAGTATTAATATTAGTAACTAATGTTAGTTAAGTTTGGCTCTCCATAACTACCAGAAGTATGACATGTGCCATCATAATGCTGACAGTGTATATAGCAGTTAACTATTACCAACGTCCAAGTTTCTAGACACTGTGTAAAATGTTTAGGGTACATTTAGCTATTTAAATCTATTTAGAGAGTTAAGACTTGTGTTTTTTTCTCAATTTGATTTCCAGTTTGTGTTTTGGGCTTTGGTAATTTTGTTTCGTCATCTTTTTAGCTTTTCATCCCTGCCTGTCCTTGTATTGACATCACTTCCATCTCTTAGTTTTAGATGTAATCTTATCCTATGCTGTTTTTTTTTCATTGTGGTAAAACATCATTACCATGAGATGATCATACTCTTCAACACATTACATTATCCAGCAAAAAAATGGGCCAGGGAGTTTTTTCCATAAATGCATTTGTGATCAATGCAGATTGTGTAATGGTAGGGCATATTGCACATTAAAAAACCTGCTATACTCTTTTTAGAGGCTTTGTACCATCATTTGCTAGTAAAGTTTTGCTGTAATAAATTGTTTTGAAAAAAGCTGGAAACCCTTATGAAATATTGTGCAGAATCGTAAAATTATCATAATGATTAAATATTTAATGTAAAATTCAAACTAACATACGTACATAAGTACAGATATTTCCAAAAATAACTTATTTTAGGTTTTTTTTTTTTGTTTTAACCTAAGGAGAAAAGTTTTTATTTAGTGATCAGCCACACATGATGCAGCTCCTCGACTTGTTAACAAGCTTTTAAATGGAGTCATGTGTGGCAGAGCAGGAAGAGACCTACAACACGCCGTGCTGTGAGTCCCAGTGAGGCAATGTGAGAAAAACATTCCAAATAAAGCAAAATATCATGCTGGGGCTGCTGCTGGGAACCATATTTCTGTACTTCACACAGAAAATCCCTATTTTTCTCTCAGCTTTTAAGAGAATAGGTCAACGTTTTCAAACAACAAATGATGTTTCTAGAAGTAAAGGATCTGAAAGGCCCAAAGCTATTCCAGGCAGGGATGACCACCATCTGAAATTTATGGTCCTGAAAGAAAAGAAAAAAAAGCTTGGAATAATTGTTAGAAAAATAAGGACGGCCAGTTGTCTTTTCCTGGTTTTATGGGTAGAAGTTGCAAGAAGAAGCTAATAATGTCTGAGGAAAATATCAAGGACAGAGTGCAGTTTTTGTCAGAGTGTGGAAAATTTGATGCAGAGTAGTTCAGCAGAATTGTGGGGAGTGATGAATCACAGTTTGAGTTATACTTTGATGTTCCAGGCAGATGTCTTCATAGACTTTGTGAGAAATATAATAGTGAATGGATCTCAATGACAGTTAAGCAATGGAAAAAAGAGGTAACGCTAGTGACAATTCACTTAAGTTTAATTAGGTTTAGTAAGTGCAGTTCAGATGTTCTAGCATAGGCTGAGGACGATCACAGAGCTGTTTTTCTGACTCACAACGCCTGGGTCTGCATGTGTTTTACATGTTTTTGCCAAATATTTGTGGATTGATTGGTATGAGTTAGCATCATTGAGTTTACATAATTCCACCCACATTTGCCACTGCAAGCAGACAAACAAGCAATAAATTTATCCTTACCTCAACAAAGTTGGATATTGAATCTGTGATAAAATACATTATTTCAGTTTACTTTTATTGCCATAAGCATGTTTCAAAACGCAGATACATTTTCTTGAACTGAGATCTTTGCTACCAAATGTCAGGTCAATAGGTGAAATGGTTTGCGAGCTACTGGTGATTTAAATCCTGGACAGACAAAAGGACAGCCATGGTAGTGTATTATATAAGAAGACCAGTTTCCAGTTTGGGGATTAACTTGTCCTGCTTCATATGTAAAAGATTTTTAAACCTGTTTAAACCTGTTGCTGCATATGCTCAAAATTTGCCCTACAGCTTTAGTCTTTGTATCCACACTCTATCCAAACACTGAGAATTGTATAAAATTTTGGTCACTTGACCCTAATGTTTCAATGATCTTAACACCTTGAGTTCTATCCTGGTTATTACAGAATACTAAATATAGACAGGCTTCACCCCATCTTGGTGTTCTAACATACTGTATTAAAAACAGTCACTGACTACGTTTAAAAAATCCTGCTCCTGCTCTCCACTATTTGTAAGGTTCACTATGATTAATACTGCTGAGTATAGGGGAATATTGACTAACTTCCCACAACTGAGAAGTTTCAAAGATCAGAAGTTATTTTTCAGCAAGTCAATGCTGCTGCCCTCAATACAAAGACCACCAAGAATTGTCTTGAGAACAAATCCACCAGTCTTATGTTTTGGTTTGTTCACAGTCCAGATTTAAACCCTATTGAGAATATTTAGTCTCACATTACATACAAACTAGCTGGGAAACATTTTTGCACTACTGATCATCTAAACCTGAGTAGAGCAATATTTTCTGTAAAGAAGTTATCTGGAAGTTTACCCATAAGGCTTTACCGTTTAAGGAACAAACTATCACAAGCTAAGGTATTTTATCTATTTTAAAAATTTTTTGCTAATTTCCTGACCATTCATTTGCTGTTAAAAACAAGAAAAACTAAATATCTTGCAAACGCTGGCTTGGCCAATATTTGGCCCCAGAGTACGGTAATATTAATATAAGAGGTTTCTCTTCATTAGTTCATCAGAAGCCATGGACTGAATCAGACACCATTCTGCGGTATGTTTCAGTTAGCAGCCAGACCACGAATGCATTGGTAACTTGGAGCCACTAGAATACGTGACATAAGGGTGCAGTGAACCACAAGATCAGTTCAGTCTTGATTCCACAGGCCAGGATTATTCTTCTCTGGGTTTGCTCCATTCAATGAGAAAATCACAACATGCTCCTAGGAAAACATATTTAGACAAAACGAACAAGGCTTCAGAGAATTCAACATATCTTTTTCAAAGGACTCCTGCTAAGAAGGAAAAACCCACAGTTTACTTTAAAATAATGCAACATATTGTTAAAATAATGCTGACATAATTAACTGTGGAACTAATATGATTTACAGTTTCATACAATAGTAAATCTTTTGGGAGTCTGACTATATAATGCACAGTAAATAGGATTAAATTAACCGTTAAGTAGAATTTAATTACAATGTAATTTATTTAAATATATTTTCCAATGTTGACAAAACATCACCCAAATAAGGTGAAAGAAGATAAATAAACTGAGCAAAGAACAATTAAAGGATTTATAAGCAAAAAGGAATTTAAAAAAAATCTGCTTTTGTTGCAACATGTGATAATTATTATTTAAATAACTTCTGAAGTTGGTGAAGTCAGGTGACTGTGCCAAAGTCGAAACTGTACCTCAGTATAATAGACTCTTAGAGGAATGTAATCTTTGAAAGAGTAAAAACATTACAAAAGGAGCTCACTGGAAAAAAAAAGCATACAATACTTATTAAAAAGTAAGCTCTCGAGAAATCAATGTGATTCTTTTTAATTATAAGGATTAGAATTTCTAGGAGCTGTAGAAGAGTATGCATTATCTGCAAAAGAAAAAAAAACATTGAAATATGGCTGCTGAGAGTACATTAGAAATTTCGAGGCACTTTCATTTGATTACTCTTGCTGTAGTTATGATTAACATAGTCTCACGATGTTTCCTCCGGGTACTCCGGTTTCCTCCCACAGTCCAAAGACATGCAGGTTAGGTGCATTGGCGATTCTAAATTGTTCCTAGTGTGTGCTTGGTGTTTGGGTGTGTGTGGGTGTGTCCTGTGGTGGGCTGGCACCCTGCCTGGGGTTTGTTTCCTGCCTTGCACCCTGTGTTGGCTGGGATTGGCTCCAGCAGACCCCCGTGACCCTATAGTTAGGATATAGCGGGTTGGATAATGGATGGATGGATGGATAGTCTCACCATACTGTATGTTCAGCAAGTTAGTAGAAGTAACAAAGAGAAAGGCTAGTTTTTGGATAGGATGTTGCGTGATGTCTGACATACTTTGGAGAAGAGACAGTATTGCTTCAGGTTTGTTTCTAGGTTTTTGTACTTTGGTATTTAAATGGAAATGATGGTCTACAACACCTTTTTGAGAAGTTAGGAGCATGCACTGATACCGCCATATGATGACAAACCACCTCAGAGTCCCAGATTAGGACCTGAGTGCAGGCATGCAATTTGTAACACCTCAGCACCACACTAGTTCAGATGGAGTGGAACAGTTTAAATTTTTTTATGGTGGCTGGTGTGCAAATTCTGCCGCCAACCCCCAAGTTTTTCCTGTAAATTGGAGGGCCTACATGCAAAGCTGGATGCAGATTTACATCATACCCAGGACGGAACAATTGCAGGTTAAGGGCATTGCTCAAGGGCCCAACAGAGCAGAGTCCCTTTTGGCATTTACAGGATTCGAACTGCCAGTGCAAATCCCAAGCCTCAGAGTCACTACTCAATCCTACACCTTATTGAAGAAGCAAATAAAAAAAAAACTAAAGATTTGATCTTGGTAAATTAAAGAGAACAATTAACTGTACATGTGAAAAGAAGTAATGTGATAAAGGTGTGAAGGCTTTCTCCTTCTATCAGTTGCTAGCAGGTCTTTTGGTCAAAGGCATGAGGAAAAAATAGACAGAAATATTCACAGATCTGAATGGTAGGAAGCTAAATAAGCACAGTGTTAAAAGTATATCTGCTATGTGCTTGATATCAAAAGTGAAAGAGTTTTCAGAAGAATCTACAGCAGTGTTTCTCATCCACTGGGTCGCAATCTGTCACCGTTGGGTTACGAGTTCCTATTGTTTACAATGGTGGTGTGTTATAGTGTGTTGCGAAGCGAGTCACACTCGACGCCCTCCCAGTTAGATAATCATGCTTGATTCACTCTCACAATTGCGCTCTATTCACCAAGAGGGGCCCAGGTGGGTCACGAACTCAGTTACGTCGTAAAAAGAACAGGTTTTGTGTTTTGACACCAAAAAGAAAGAGAAACGCTGAGCAAGAGTGAACAATGAACAATGTCTAGGTGAGAAATAATTAATAGATGCTTTGACAAGATGACTACAGAGGCACAAGCAGTTCTGGTGGTTGAATGTTGATATGGTGATGGCACTTGAGGAAATGTGAAAGTAATGGAAAGCCCTGTACAAAATAAATGCAGGAGGTGACAAGGTGAGCTGAAAGAAATCAAAGCAAACTGTTAAAAGAGGAGATGCAGAATGTAGAAGGTGTGAATTTCTTGAAAGTGCATAGATGATAGTAACGTGATTAAAACTTGGCTGAATAAAAAGAATTTAAGAAATAATGTTGTTGACTGAGGGAATTTGGAATCATTCAGTTGTAAAGTCTCAAACAAGAATGTTATGAAAAAACTATTAAAGAAGATGGACAAAACAGACACAACTGGCACAATGTAGAAAATCTTCAAAGCAGTTGAACGTTTTAAAGACTAATGATTGACGTGACTATTGTTGAAGAAAATAAACCACATTATTTTAATTTAACAAAAGGAGGTCTTTAATAGCATTAAGGCTGAACCAGAACTTTAAGTTCTGGATGTCATCATTAATGCAGTTTGCACTTGTTTAGCTTAAACATCTCCCACCCCACTCTTCCCATTCAATCAATCAATGTGAACCTGCTTACTTCATACCAACAACAGTTGGGTCACATCTGGTGATGCTTAGTTAGCAAACATTTATCAGTTTTAGTGCTTACAGAGTTCATTCATTGTCTTATCAGTAACTGCCTGCACTCTAAGTTATTCCTTTCCCAAGAACAAAACATTGCCTTCACATAACTCGAATGGAGGTATTTTAAAAGTATGTTATATTAATAAGTACCTATAAAGATATAGATTTGACCAATGCTTAAAGAAAATAATAGTATGAATCTGTTTAACATATATGAAACTGAGTTCTTTACTTATTGTTCAACAACTACATACATTTCCCTAGCGATAGGATTTAAAGTTAATAGGGCAGAATAAAAACCCTGAAGATACCCATACAAATTGAGCATACGTATAAACTGTTTAACTTAATGGTGTGATAAGGAATTTGCTGACACTAACATGAAATATTAACTGATATTAGACCATGGAGCAGCTGCTGCTTCACCACCTGAGGCCATAGGTCCACCACGCCCTCGACCCTCTGCAGTTTGCATACCAGGAGAAGGTGGGAGCGGAGGATGCCATCATCTATATGCTACACCGATCCCTCTCCCACTAGGACAGAGGCAGTGATGTTGTAAGAATTATGTTTCTGGACTTCTCTAGTGCCTTCAACACCATCCAACCTCTGCTCCTTAAGGACAAGCTGACAGAGATGGGAGTAGATTCATACCTTGTGACATGGATCGTGGACTATCTTACAGACAGACCTCAGTATGTGCGTCTCGGGAACTGCAGGTCTTATATTGTAGTCAGCAACACAGGAGCGCCGCAGAGGACTGTACTTTCTCCGGACCTGTTAAGCCTCTATATACATCGGACTTCCAATACGACTTAGAGTCCTGCCACGTGCAAAAGTTCGCTGATGACTCTGCCATCGTGGGCTGCATCAGGAGTGTGCAGGAGGAGGAGTATAGGAACCTAATCAAGGACTTTGTTAAATGGTGCAATTCAAACCACTTACACCTAAAAACCAGCAAAACCAATTAGCTGGTGGTGGATTTTAGGAGACCCAGGCCCCTCATGGACCCCGTGACCATCAGAGGTGACTGTGTGCAGAGGGTGCAGACCTATAAATACCTGGGAGTGCAGCTGGATGATAAATTGGACTGGACTGCCAATACTGATGCTCTGTGTAAGAAAGGTCAGAGCCGACTATACTTCATTAGAAGACTGGCGTCCTTCAACACCTGCAATAAGATGCTGCAGATGTTCTATCAGATGGTTGTGGTGAGTGCCCTCTTCTACGCGGTGGTGTGCTGGGGAGGCAGCATAAAGAAGAAGGACGCCTCACGCCTGGGCAAACTGGTGAGGAAGGCAGGCTCTATTGTAGGCATGGAGCTGGACAGTTTGACATCCGTGGCAGAGCAACGGGCGCTGAGCAGGCTCCTGTCAATCATGGAGAATCCACTGCATCCACTGAACAGCATCATCTCCAGACAGAAAAACAGCTTCAGCGACAGACTGCTGTTACTGTCCTGCTCCACTGGCAGACTGAGGAGATCGTTCCTCCCCCGCACTATACGACTCTACAATGCCACTCGGGGGGTAAACGTTAACATTAGACAAAATTCTTGTCTGTTTTACCTGCATTTTTATCACTCTTTAATTTAATATGTTTTTTTTATCAGTATGCTGCTGCTGGAGTATGTGAATTTCACCTTTTTGGGATTAATAAAGTATCTATCTATCTATCTATCTATCTATCTATCTATCTATCTATCTATCTATCTATCTATCTATCTATCTAATGTAACGTGCAATAGTCATGAATCAGATGCAAGTAAGTTATCAAATTCAACAAGCATATAATAACAAATATATTAATATGCACATGATCTGCTGCCAATTTGGCCAGGAAGCATAATTGAAAGCAAATCTTCCACTATGTTGGAATATAGTTTACTTCTGTGAGGGTGACTATCAGCAGAGTTTGCCTTTTCAGATAGTCTAAAGTTTACACCCATCCACATTGCAACAATGAGATGGTATTTTCAGAAGTACAGTATATAGCTCTGCAGAGTGTTTTCAAAAAGTCTTTGTTTCCAAGCTGTTAAAAACACAGGCATAGTGTGGAGACTAATATGTATGTTTTCAAATGAAAATGTTGTGTTGTGGACGTGTCCTGCCAGTGTGAGCACCTATTTGTATTAACTAACTCCTAACTGGCATAAACCACCACATCCCTGAAGGAAACAAAGCAGTTGAACATATGACAGTCAAAAAAAAATGCAAGTGTTTAGCATAAAGTTTGTTAAAAACATGTGAGAGGAGAAGCTGTTATAATAAGTTTAAATATGTAGTAAATTTTGGCAAAAGAGGTGTAGTGAAGTTCTGATATTTAAGTGATTTAGGTATGGTAGATTCAGATCAGAAAAAGTTGTATGATGGGGGTCAGAAATGGCCAATGAAAGTGAAACTTGAAGCAGAGTTAGAGAAGAATGAGTATTATTATGGCTTGCAAGATCAGAATATCATATGTTTTATGTCAGTTGCCTCTCTGCATTATGTGCACATGGGACTTTGTCCCCATGTCCTAGAAGATGGTGCTATTGTGCAACAATGAACTAAATTGGTTTCCGTTATTTAACATATATTGTTATATATACACTGCTCACAAAAATTAAAGGAACACTTTAAATAAACACATTAGATACATCAGATCTCAATATGAAGTTGGATATCTATACAAATAACGACAGGGCAATGTCTTAGGAACAAAAGGATGCCAAGTCTTTTAATGGAAATAAAAGTTTTCTGCCTACAGAGGGCTCAATTGTGTAGACACCCTAAAATCAGAGTGAAATGAAGATGTGGCAGGCTAGTCCATTTTTTCAAAAACTTAATTTCTGCTACTCAAAATGCTTTTCAGTATCTTGCGTGGCCCCCACGAGCTTGTATGCATGCTTGACAACGTCGGGGCATGCTCCTAATGAGACGACGGATGGTGTCTTGTGGCATTTCCTCCCAGATCTGTATGAGGGCATCCCTGAGCTGTTGTACAGTCTGAGGAGCAACCTGGCGGCGCCTAATGGACCGAAACATAATGTCCCACAGATGTTCTATTGGGTTTAAGTCAGGGGATCGTGAAGGCCATTCAATTGTTTCAATTCCTTCATCCTCCAGGTACTGCCTGCATACTCTTGCCACATGAGGCCGGGCATTGTCGTGCATTAGGAGGAAACCAGGACCTACTGCACCAGTGTAGGGTCTGACAATGGGTCCAAGGATTTCATCCTGATACCTAATGGCAGTCAAGGTGTCTTTGTCTAGCTTGTAGAAGTCTGTGCGTCCCTCCATGGATATGCCTCCCCAGACCATCACTGACCCACCACCAAACTGGTCATGCCGAATGATGTTACAAACAGCATAACATTCTCCATGGCTTCTGCAGACCCTTCAACATCTGTCACATGTGCTCAGGGTGAACCTGCTCTCATCTGTGAAAAACACAGGGTGCCATTGGTGGACCTGACAATTCTGGTATTCTATGGTAAATGCCGATCGAGCTCCACTGCGCTGGGTTGTGAGCACAGGGCCCACTAGAGGACGTTGGGCCCTCAGACCACCCTCAAGAAGTCTGTTTCTGATTGTTTGGTCAGAGACATTCACACCAGTGGCCTGCTGGAGGTCATTTTGTAGAGCTCTGGAAATGCTCATCCTGTTTGTCCTTGTCCAAAGGAGCAGATACCAGTCCTGCTGATGGGTTATGGACCTTCTATGGCCCTCTCCAGCTCTCCTAGAGTAACTGCTTGTCTCCTTGAATCTCCTCCATGCCCTTGAGACTGTGCAGGGAGACACAGCAAACCTTCTGGCAATGACACGTATTGATGTGCCATCCTGGAGAAGTTGGATTTCCTGTGCAACCTTTGTAGGGTCCAGGTATCGCCTCATGATACCAGTAGTGACACTGACGGTAGCGAAATGCAAAACTAGTGAAAAAAACAGTCAGAAAAGATGAGGAGGGAAAAATGTCAGTGGCCTCCACCTGTTAAACCATTCCTGTTTTGGGGGTCATCTCATTGTTGCCCCTCTAGTGCATCTGTTGTTAATTTCATTAACACCACAGCAGCTGAAACTGATTAACAACCCCCTCTGCTACTTAACTGACCAGATTAATATCCCATAAGTTTCATTAAATTTATGCTATACTCTGATTAAAAAGTGTTCCTTTAATTTTTTTGAGCAGTATATATATGTTTATAGAAAAGTCAACTTAGTTGTCATAATCAAATTTTGGCAGTTTTTAATGATATTCTCAATATAATTTTGCATCTAGAAAAAATATGTATTTTTGGGTAGGTGATCTTTTTTTGGTGCTTAGTGTTGCTAACTTGTTTCCAGATGCAGCATTCCAGAGATACCTTTGCTCAAATGGCTGCATACACAGCCTGATGTTTTCAGTTTTGCCCTTTAAAGAAGCCCATTGGTTTTTTTTTTGTTTTGTGATACGATTTAAAGGGTGCATGAACTTGTACATCCTGTTATTCTGGAGAAGCCGGCATCATTATCATAAATCATGTTGATTACTTATGTACAATAAAATATAGCACATGGATCATTAAACAAAGATTAGAAATGTTATGAAAATTAATTTGCTTTTCTGCATTTGGTGTTGAGTATTTGATGTTAATGTTGAGATATCTTTTATAACAGTCTGTAATTGTTTAACAATATGTTGATAGATCCCCATTTTTTTTCAGTTGATATTTTATCATCACTGGTGTTGGTAGCATAATACATTGTGAAAAGTATTGTCTCTTTCCTTTACTCCCTCATGTATGGCTTACTGGAAGCCATCTGCTTCCTTGGCCATTCTCAAATCCCACTGCCATCTTTCTGATCTTCCACGGCTGTTTCAATGTTTCTCTTCAATGATTTCTTTCTGCCACATGCATGCTGTCAGCTATGCCTCATCCTGCATCAAGGGCAACATCAACTACACTTACTTTCTCTGACTCCATTAGCCAGTCTAAACCTGGATCTTTCCCAAGATTGGTGCAGCCAATTCCGCTGGCCAATGGATTTAAACAGAAGAGTAGGCCTAGTAAGTTCTGTCCTTTAAGTGTTTGATCATCTCTCTTTCTTTTCTCTTTCACATGCACACACATCCTCCATCCCTTCTGACAGAGTCTCTCTCGCAGGTCTGTGTTGGCCTATCACAATTTTCATTCCAAAAACACTGCTGTATTATGTGCGTAAACATATATAGAGTAAAACTGTCTGAATTACCCATCATACAAATAATTATTGCTTTTGTAGTACACTTTCTACTGGTAAATTGAAAACATGTCACAATTTTGGAATTACAATACAATTAAAATAAGACATAAAATAGCTAATCATATAATATTAAGATACAGTATATATAAGTAACTATATATAATTATATATAATTTGTGAATCAATATTCAATTTTTTGATTTATTTATATGGTATATTGAGATGGAGCAAGAATGGTGGAGAGAGTAGAAATGTTTTTTTTTTAAATAGGTTCATAAATCCCTTAATAGCATTAATGTAAGTAAATAATTTATAAGCATAAAAGGTAGGAAAGCTGGCAATGGTGGTGAGAAAAACAATACACGAGTTCACACAAATCCCTGAAGAAATAAATCTCTATGGCCTGTGATCATTAGGAAAAGGCCAACTGACAGTTCATTTGCCCAATTACTTCTTGATTCAATGTTGTACAGTAAGTGTGTGGGCTTAACTTGAATTTGTGTCAGGAAATTCGACTCAAATTACACAATATATTTCCTATTCAAAAGCTACTTTTGAATTAAAGGTGTGCTTCAATGCATTCCTTATTTTAAATGAAGATATATTTTAGGAATTGAAAGCTATTTCACAGGAAAAGTAAGGGAAGGGTTTCTCACTTTGAAAGGTATCCTTTATTTTTATCTAGTCAGTTTTCAACCCGCTTAGTCCTGGATAGGGTCGTGGGGGGTGCTTGAGCCTGTCTAAGCTAGCCTAGGGGGCAAGACGGGAACAAACCCAGGACAGGGTGCCAGTCCATCACAGGGCGATCACACACACACAACCCCAACCACACACTGCAGCCAATTCAATATCACCAATCCACCTCAATTTTTGCATGTCTGGACTGTGGGAGGAAACCGAAGCACCCAAGGCCACCCGAAGGCCCACGCAGACAGAGAGAGGACATGCAAGCTCCACACAGGGAGGACTACCACTGACCACCATGCTGCCCATCCTTTATGGACATTTTAAATTATATAGTTTTCTACAGCCCCACACATCAGCCACCATTGTCACAAATGCTGAACTTACTTTAACACAAAACATTATTTGTAAGCAACTTTATGTAGTACTGTTCAGGGACAGTGGGAAAAATGAGACCATTTGCCAGGGCACCTCTATACTGTACATTTCTGCTTTTCTTGTTATTATGCTATACATACTTGTTTTATACATTAAAACAAACTAAACACATTAATAACCGAGAAAGTCTGTTGCTTTTTGGTTATATTCATAAAATAATTGATGATCATAGTCTTCTGAAATAACTGTACACCGGAGAATGATAGCTGGAAATAAATGATTCTCTATTCATTAAGTTTACATTTAATATACTGTATATTGTACCTTTAGCTTCTTACTCTTTGTATATAAATTAGAAATATTCTCAATTGTAACTGTGGTGTTGCCATTGTTCTCATCTAAACTAATATACAGCATGAAATTATCACCATTTTTAATGTGGTGGGCTCTGGTTGAAAAAGTAATTTGGATTATTTAATGCATTTGCATTTTACTGGTTTAATATATGTTAGAGAGTTCAATGCTTGCTTTCTTATATATTTAAATGATGAATGTCAAATGTTACATTAGCATGAAACCTGAGACGTTTCTATTTAGCTGCTTTTACCAGCTGCCTCACCATTTGTGAGCACAGTACAGTAACATGTAACAGAAAAGGAGTAATTTTTGCATCAGTAATATGTGTATAAAAAGTTATAGCAGCACGTCTCAAAATACAGGATATTAGGAAATGCAAACCAATGAAATCTAATACAGCTGGGAGAGTGGCACAGCGGCAATTATTCTAATTGAATGACTCTAATTGTGCCTGACAGATAACCACTAATTATTATATAGTTAGCACACTTCTTCTCTAGATATATTTCTGTGTGTCCTTAGCAAATTTGCTTTGAGGATAATAATGAGGAAACATAGAGTGAAAGGAATAATTCCCTCTTATAGAATTTTTTTTCAGTTTTATTAATACATGCTGGTATGACTTACGGGATGTGTCAGCTTGCTCTGTGTAACCATATCTGTGTGATCTTTGCTTAATTTGAATTTGCTGTGTTATTTTGCTTTGGGGTCATCTGAGAAAAGTCAGTCGTAAGGTCAGATCCTTATAATCATCATTAATTGTGAATAATTAATATCAGTGTTTGAGTTTAATATAATTTACACATTTCTGCTTTTAGACCAGAGTGAACATGTTGAATGTTAAAAGAGGCTTTGATGTTCGTGTGCCTGCCCCAAGGTGCTTGGCATCCCTATCCAAGATCACACTTATAAATTAAGGGCCCCCATACCCTCTTTCTAAAAAAAATATTACTGAACAAAAAGAAATGCACTAAATAAAATTAGAACTAATCTTTCAAACTGTGTGTCATCTTCAAACTTACTAGAAAGGGAAAAAAATGAGAGAGTCTGAAGAAAACAGTTTCTTACAGTATCTATCTATCTATCTATCTATAGCGGTGGTGTGCTGGAGTGGCAGCATAAAGATGAAAGACGCCTCACGCCTGCACAAACTTGTTAAGAAGGCAGGCTCTATTGTAGGAGTAAAGTTGGACAGTTTAACATCTGTGGCAGAGCGACGGGCACTAAGCAAACTCCTGTCAATCATGAAGAATCCACTGCATCCACTTAACAGTGTCATCTCCAGGCAGAGGAGTAGCTTCAGTGACAGACTGAGGAGATCGTTCCTCCCCCATACTATGCGACTCTTCAATTCCACCCGGGGGAGTAAATGCTATCTATCTATCTATCTATCTATCTATCTATCTATCTATCTATCTATCTATCTATCTATCAATCTATCTATCTATCTATCTATTATTGAGGTCATTTCTCATCTATCTATCTATCTATCTATCTATCTATCTATCTATCTATCTATCTATCTATCTATTATTGAGGTCATTTCTCATCTATCTATCTATCTATCTATCTATCTATCTATCTATCTATCTATCTATCTATCTATCTATCTATCTATTATTTTACCAATGGCCATGGTTTCATCTCCCTTCACTATTAGAGCATTTTATTGTGTTTTAACATTGTTGAGCTGTGCACCCCAAGAAACTACAGTATATCCTGTTCTGGTTGAGAGTCCACAAATGTTATAATTTGTTTCAGTTTATGAACACATTGCTCAAACTGAATTTATTTTCAGAATGTAACATTAGTTCTTGATGTTAAGACAATAAGTGTGAAAGGTTAATTGGTAGGTTTACTGTGGATCGTTTTTAAATACTAAGTCTAATGAAGCTGTTGGATTTGGAAAGCTATAATTAATATCATGCCTGGTTACCACAGCATAGATTATGTGTACTTTGCAATTGAAAAGCACACACTAGACTTCATCTCAAATGCAGTAACTTTTCTTTTCAGCATGTACTGGGTATTTTTGCATTATTGTAATAGAATAGTGCTTTGGGATAATTTCCAGCATCAGTTAGAGACCTAAGCCCATGGGATAGTCAGGGTACAAATGTCCATTACTATGAACTTATTATACACATTATACAATACTAAATAAAATTCCTGTATCTAATAGTTCAAGATCATAGTATATATTTCTTGTGAATTTCATTTCTGCCTTATACTAGAATACACCCTGAAGCAGTATTCCCTTTTTGTGTCAAAATTGCTTAACCATTTCATAGAATTACAAACAAATCAATTTTTCCTTTTAATTTACACAGAACAGATACTTGACTACTACTGAAATAGACAGAGAACATCAGCCTCTCATAGCTGATTTTTTTTAAATGTATATAATTAAGTTATGCAGCCCTGGCCTGGTGTGATATAATGGTATCTTACTGTTGCTGATTCCTGTCTAGCTCCCATTTCTGATGGTACCCATTCTGTTTTCCTGTTTTGGGTGTGGTGTTGAAATCTACGCATTTAATGTTTCCAACTCAAAATCAAGAGACTTTATAATTTGACAATTTCACATACTGTATAAAGCTTCTGTTCCTTTCCATGATGATAGGTCCGTTGTTATAGCAGTTTTTAACTGGATGTTAGTAGCATATCTTACATATTTTCCCTGCTTTCTCCATGGGTATCCTCTAAGGATTCCCTTTTTTTCCCTTGTTGTACAGAGACATGCTGTTAGGTGGTTTGGCTACGCTAAGCATTCCAGCACGGAGGGATGGTTACTGCCATAACCTACATTTTTATTCAACCCTTACTTATGGAGGCTAAGTGGTTAAGACTGCTGTCTTACTCCTCAAGAGTCTGGGGTTCAAACGCAGCATGGAGAACGGTATAAAATATGTGTAGTTGGTACATTCTGGCTATGTCTATGTGGCCTTTGATCTTCCTCTTGCATCCCAAAGACACTATATTAGTTCAGTCGGCTATTCTAAGCTGGTCTCATTTGAGTGAATGAGTGCGTGAGTGAGTATGATGGACTGGCATCCTATCTATAGTTGAATTGTGTTTTGCATTCAGTGCTGCCAAATATTAATTTAATACAGATTATGGTAATTACTGAATGAAAATAAATGCAAGGATTGCTTGTCACCTTCTTGCTGAATATTGCATTTTTTCAAATCCCGTCATTGTCTGTAAAATAACTTGCTGTTGTAAATGACATTTATCTAAATTTCAATTACACTTAGAGTATTCTGCTTTTCATCCCACCTAGGGGTGGATCCTACCATGTATATCTGATACTTCTGGATGACCAAAGGTTGGTCTAGGAAACCCTTGGTTGTCCAACTGCCTTTCCTTAGTGGGATCCCAAACAGATACAAAAATGAGTACTGGGATTTCACTCTGCCTGGTTGTTTCTGTCCAGTTGCCTTTACATGCAAACTTTCAGGCTTTATTAACCATAATGACATAAATATTTTTCTTCTGAAGCCCCCCTTAACACTGTGTGAAGCTAAAGTTTTGCCAACTCAGACCAGCAGTCCCTAGAGACCTTAAGCTATAATAACATTAAAAGTTTCAATTCAAGCAATCAGCAGTTCTAAAATCAATTTAATTGTTAATGATTACATTATTCATAGAATAACATTAATTTGACATAGAGGCAAGAACCGACCCCCGAAATGGTGACAGTGTATCACAGGGCATGTTTTGAATTGGTAGTTAACCTAACATGTACATCTTTAGGATGTGGAGGAGAACTGAAGATCTTAGAAGATAAAAACAAACAATACAGACACATGGAGAACATGCACACTAAACACTGACAGTGACCTGGTGTTGGGCATGAACCCAGGACCTGGAACTGCATAACAGCAGAGGTAACCACTTCACCAGCATGTTAAGCATTATACCAATGAGAGATTAATAAACACAGAGCTGGGTTAGTGTGTATGGAAAAAGTCATTTCTGAAAAGAAATTTCAAACAGAAGGTTAGAGATATACTGTAACATTTTAGCTCTCTAGTTGGAGCATTACGTCTGTAACGTTCCTTTCTAAGGAATATATTTGAACAAGAAGTGTATAATAAAATATGTGTTAAGGCCTTCACACCACTGTATATACATACTTGCAATGAGGAAACCAAATGATTTTTCAGGAGTCAGGATTTTTTTTTTTTTCAGCAAGCAGGATTTCTTTTTCTAGTACAGATCTTTCTGTAGTATAATTAAACACATATTACAGAAAAGTCACCATAATTGAAAAGTTTATCAAAAAATTGAGTTGAACCATATAACTTGGTTTGTCCGGTTAATTTAGACATAGTTGATACTGCCGTAAAGGATTTGCAGGATCAGGAAAGCTACTGCTGTTGTGCTAAAAGTCTTCTTTGTTTATAAGACATAAATAACTTTTATTGTTGAGAACAACTCCACTATAGTGCATTATTCTTCCTTTAAAAGCCATAATTGTGAGATGTTAGTGCAGTGGCAGACATAAAGTTGTTGATAGACCTATAAACTTCTAGTTGCTATTTTATGACTATGGCCTTATGTGCTGTTAACCACATAATTTTAATAGCTGCTTTTCATAGCCTGCCAATGATTAATACACAGGCAACAGTAGTGTGGTAGGATAATACTCTGTAGTATAAATTTTAAATTTGCGGTGTACCTTTTTTCTTTGAAAATACCTCTGTAAATTAGAATGTGTGATGGAGACCCACTTATTACTATAAATATACATGATGTGTCAAAACACAATCATTCCAGGAAATCCACAAATGAAAGCTGCAAATTCAGGAAGCTTTCATTCTGACAGGTGGAAGCTGGTATGGCAGCCTGCCTTGACTCTTTGAATGCCTTGTTTAGCTTCTGTCCCTCTTTTTTCCTTTTGGAGGTACTGGATTAGTAGGTATGCTTAAACCATTAGGACACATCTTAACTACTTGGTGAATTTCAAATCTGTCTACCATGTGACATGGAGTACTCCCCTCCCAAAAAAAATCTAACTTGTACTTAAACCAGCCTTTTTTGTGTGTGAACTTATCTTTAAACAGGTGGTCCAGTGCCCAGACAGCATATATTCTGAATATGTGGGGAGTTAGGTGGAGAACTTTATTTCTTGGTGCAAATACATTCATCCATCCATCCATCCATCCATTCAAGCTCACTGTCTGACCTTATGGACAGCAGGCTCTATTAAGGCCTAGCTCAACAGCACTTACAGCTCACTTTCAGTTCCCTTGGAAACATTTCAAGCTCAGGGGCTAATTTCTTTGTTGACCCACAACTCCATCTAGTAGAGCATACTATCCTTGCAACTCGCCAAGGGCCTGATTATAGTATAAATTTGCCCCTTGAAATCAGCAAAAACAAGGAAATGATTATTGTCTTTCACTGCACCATAAGACCTCTATGTCTGCTCACTATTGAAGGAGTGGACGCGAGGTTACGGGGTCCACATTAATGACAGGTTTCAATGGTCTTGGGACACAGATGAACTATATACAAAAGGGTAGAGCAGGCTCTTTTTCCTTTGGAGACTGCATTCCCTTAATATGGGAAGCGACATCCTTCACATCTTCTACAACTCTGTGATGACCATTGCAATTTATCTGCATCCTAGTCAATTCCTCTGTGTCCCACCCCTCTTGGGTTGTTACAGTATGTTCAATATGTATAGTTTATTTAAAGCTGATTTATCAAGTTGTATTCATTCACTTTAACAGAGACTGCAATTATCTGAATCACAGATCATTTAGTATGAACACTGGCATATTGACACATCCTACATTTATGATAGCATTGTTGAAAATAATATGAGAAATTTGTTTTGCAGACTTCAGATAAAAAAAAATGTTTTTCACTTTATTCAGTATGATTTTTATAGCACCATACACACAATAACCTTGAATTAGCCTGGTGCACAGAAAATAAATATAAACTCAGTGAGTTCATATATAATATTATAGCAACTTGGCAGAAACACGCTTCTCTTGTTAAAGTCAATGAGTTCAACTGTTTTATAGCCATGTTGAATCAATAATGAATATATGATTTTTTTATACTTAGGGTCTGGGAGATTAAGTTTCTATTTTAGCCTGTACAGACAGTAAATTTCATTCATTCATCCATCCATCCAAGCTCAATGTCCGACCTTATGGGCAGCAGGCTCTATTAAGCCCAGCTCAACAGCACTTACAGGTCACTTTCAGTTCCCTTGGAAACATTTCCAGCTCAGGGGCTAATCTGTGTCTTGACCCACAACTCCATCTAGTAGAGCATACTGTCCTTGCAACTCCACAAGGGCCTGATTATAGTATAAATCAGAACTCCGTTCATAAAATCACAGTCCTGTTTACCAACTGGGCTGAATCTCACTCACACCTGATAAAACTTAACACGCCTTCTGTCCAGTACATTGTATCATCCAGTTTCCATGGAAATGGTTTTGACTCAATGGCTGTGTCCTGTGCTCTTCCGTTGCAAAATGTACTTCTAGGCACAGTATGTTCCACTTCTGTTATTACTGGCATGCTTTGGTGTGTTTTGTAATGGAACATTTGCTGTTCTTCCAAGAATTGATTGTGAAGACAAATATCACAAATCATCATTCTGTATCAGCCAGTTTTCTTTTCTTTTTTAATTTTTTTAATCAGTATAGCTGCCAACATTTACCTTTTGTGAACAAAAGGCAAGACATTTAATATAAAGGCTGAAATGTAAGGTAAACAAAAAAATGGAAAAAGATAGACTTCTATAAAATTATGCATATATATTTCTTCATGAGCATGCTCTTTCTTTCTTCCTTTTTTAAAATTATTTATTTATGTCCTCTGGGGGGTGAATAGTGGAAATGTATGCATTAAATTTCCCCTATATGTAATTGGTGAACTGGAAGTACATCAAGTAGGGACACCTACTGTAAAATGGGGACTGGACAGATGGGACAGTTATAGTCATCACACTATATAATCATCAGTCTCTTTATAAAACAAAGATAGTAGGAAGATGTGAGAGATGACAAGAGGGCATTTGACCCAACTACATGTTGAGTTGACATTGACGTGGGAAAGAACACCACATAATTATTATCCTTGATGTGAAATTGTCAACTTGGGGGTTGCCTGTGACATGTAGCCCTTTAAGGGCCTTTTACTTCACAAGGGTCTTGTGTATAAAACTTTGCAGATTTGAGCTTTAAAATAAGCGCTAGCCAAAAAAACAGAAAATGTGTATGCCAAAAAATTATTTGATTTATAAATTCTGGCATATGCACATTTGTAACACAATTTACTCTTTACAAATCACAGTCATCTTGTACATGTGTGTATCAATCAATCAACATTTATTTTTATAGCACATATTCATACAAAAAAAATGTAGCTCAAAGTGCTTTACAAAATGAATAGAAAAATCCATCCATTTTCTAACCCGCTGAATCCGAATACAGGGTCACAGGGGTCTGCTGGAGCCAATCCCAGCCAACACAGGGCACAAGGCAGGAACCAATCCAGGGCAGGGTGCCAACCCACCGCAAGACACACACAAACACACCCACACACCAAGCACACACTAGGGCCAATTTAGAATCGCCAATCCACCTAACCTGCATGTCTTTGGATTGTGGGAGGAAACCGGAGCGCCCGGAGGAAACCCACGCAGACACGGGAGAACATGCAAACTCCACGCAGGGAGGACCCGGAAGCGAACCCGGTCTCCTAACTGCAGGCAGCAGCGCTACCACTGCGCCACCGTGCCGCCCATAATAGAAAAATAGAAGACACAATAAAAAATAAACATAAGTCAACATTAATTAACATAGAATAAGAGTGAGGTCCGATGGCCAGGGTGGACAGAAAAAACAAAAAAAAAACTCCAAAGGCTGGAGAAAAAAATAAAATCTGTAGGGGTTCCAGACCAAGAGACCGCCCAGTCCCCTCTGGGCAATCTACCTAACATTAGTCAAAAAGTGTATGTGAACACACCTCAGGCCCTGCCCAACTGCCACCCTAGAACAACCATATATGGACTTTGCTAATCATTCTCATACATAAACTAGCATAGTTTTGAGACCTTCTTTGGCTGGCAGTGCAGCCTCCCACCTGACACATCCAGATACCACCACCTTTGAGGAATCCTATTATGCACCCCTCATGGCACTCAAGCACCTAGCCTCTGCGCTCTTGAGTTGCGAAAAGGCATAAGCTGCCAGTGTCTGAACAGGCAACCATTTTTATTTGGCACATGTAATGTGACATGATACAATCAATAGCATAGACCATATGTTAAACTGCAGGTTCAGACAGTTACTGCACCAACAAACCAGTCACGTACAGGACAACTCATCTACCAACACTATCTTGCCCCAAAATAAATGAATCATTGGTTGACAAAGACCACTAAGTCATAATATTTGTCAGGCTCATCTTGTCATCACAGATGACTTGTGTGTTAATGGAATGTTACTGCTCATGGTTAACAAAAGAGGTGTCATTCTCTTTAGCTGCTCTTATCGCTATGAGTGCTGTCAATTGCACCAATTACGTTAGGAAAACTGAATGGCTCTTCGGAGCCTAAATTGGCTAATAAGCCAGACATCATCATGAGAAAAAAATCCTGCCGGGTCCTAAAAGTTTGTTACTTTTGTATATGGCAATTTGCATTGTTTTAAAACAGCACCAAACAAGCAATATTGTGTCAAACTATTAGGCTATGAACAGGCTGTAAGGGCCTATATTAATTATTAACTATTATCACCCGCAGCTCCGCCTTCGTAGAAGTGAAACAGGACAGCGAGGAGGGCCCTGCCTGGCTCCCCACTCCTGATGTCACGCAACAACCCGGCTCGTAGCCTCTGTCTCAGATTAGCACAAATATATATTATGCAAGTGCACTATAAAACTTAGCGCGATGAGAGAAGTTACAAAATCAACTGGAATGTTCAAGCAAATTATGGAAAAAAAAAACAATTTAGATCCATTAAGTAGTTCTCTCGTTCGCTAGCTAAGCGGATGTAAGATACGCCCTGAGGCTGGTGCATGACCCGCTGTGTCTCACTTGGATTCTCACAAATAAATTGGTACCGCAAATGAAGTATGTAATACTTAGTGCAATGAGAGAAGTCTCAAAATCAAGCGAAATGTTCAAGCAAATTATAGAAAAAACCCAATCTAAATCCGTTAAGTAGTTCTCTCATGAAAAACGGACAGACATACAGACAAATAAACATTGGATTTTATATATATATATATATATATATATATATATATATATATATATATATATATATAATATATAAAAGAGAAAGAGATTATACACCTGAATCATCATTTAGGTGGTTTGGCTGCATTTGCCTACTGTATCAAGAGTGTTGTCATTTCCCACTTTTTCCAAGGTGGGAATTGTGTAAATACAGTATATTCAAGTTCTCCCATTATGTTTTTGTTTTATAAATCCCGAATTTTGTATTGAAAGTTACATACATATGTCTAGAGCTTCTTTTTGTGTGTATGCAAGTTTTATAAATCTGACCCCAGGAGTTTAGAAACACTATGAGCTTTCTGTGGAAGCTCTGGAATGGTATCCCTATTATTATTATGGAGTTTCTCTTTAATGCAGAATTAATGTAACAGTGAACTGGAACCATCTTCAGCAAGGATGGTTAGATTTGCTCCAGCAATAGAAGTCCTGTATGAAAAGTAGGAGCCAGGACTCAACTAGCTTTGGGAAGATTAACCACGAGGATGGTGACAAAGAGTAAGGAGGCGAAAAGTACCAAGGTGGACAAGTGGATAAGTCACTCCATTGAGACTCAAAGAATCAAGGCTATGAAAGAAGGCCCAGAGTGGTTACATTCATTCTTGTCTTGATTGTACTTTGCTTTCTGCATTTGTTAATATCTTCTACTGGACTTTTATTTTTGTTGAGCAGATGCCCTCTGCTGGCTTATTTACGCTCATCTTGGTTTAATTCTAGTTCAGCAGTGTCTTAACAGCACCTTTATGGTTCACACAATGCAACGATTTTTATGTTTTTTATCAGCTGATGTGTGTGTTCATAATCATTTAATAATTTTTAGCATATTATGTATTCATAATATGTATATACTTGTTTAATAAAAATAACTTAATGCAGCTCACCCTTTTCTGCACTATAGTTCACCAATACAGAGTAAAAAGTGAGTTGCTGGGTAAATGTTACACTGGACAATACTAGGCAGTCTATTCAAATACCATATGAAGCAAACTGATTTTGAGAATCTGGAAATGTAGCAGTTACGCAAGATTTCTAAAAAATGTATTTTTGAAATTCACTTTTTTCTATTGTCTTACAATATCCTTCTTTTTATATTCTTTAACAGGATGCCCTGCTACCCTCAATGACCTGAACTGCAGAAGTCCAACTCTAGCTTTCCAAGGTTGCATGCGCCTGATATTCATCAACAACCAGCCCATAAATTTTTTTCAAGTGCAGCAAGGCCTGCTAGGAAATTTCAGCGACTTACAAATTGATGCATGCGGCATCAGAGACAGGTAAAACAAAATAATGTTAATACTTAAGTATGGTAAACATAGAGCAATAAGCTGTAAGTACTCATCTATTATCAAATGTTGTCTGTGCTGTGATGGTCTTTTATACATAGGAGTTTCCAGGAAACATAAATACTGTGCTGGATTTGTTCTTGTCCATGGTAGACATTTTTATAGTGGCTGACCAGCATCAGGGCTTCCAACTGACAAAAAGGGCCTCAGTGGAGCCTTTGATTTATGTTGGCTTGCAAGAAAATTAATAACCCTTGAGTCAAGTACTAGGACTTGGTGACCTCTAGGGGGCAATGTCTCGTCAAAGGGATTTTAAAAGCACTCTGAAGCAGAGAGACCTGCTGCCCTATACTGTAAGTGCCAGTAATCAGTGTGGAGAAATACATCCTGATAACTTTTTATATAAGGAAGCTAAAAAAAATCTGAAGGAAAATAATTTTCTTTTTCATTTGCAACACAATGTGGCTATATAAAAGCACTGTTGCCATCAATTGAAGCTAAAACTGTACACAAAAGATGTGAGAGTGAGGGTTAAGGAACTGTCATTCACTTTGCTTGTTGTTATATTTTTATTTGTAGTCAGTAATTTATGAATAATAGCAAATCATCCATCATTTTTGTACATAAGATTTATCTAGATTCATCACAGAGATCTCTCGCTAGCAATAAGGCACGAGGTATGAAATCACATGAAATGCTGAGACCCATGACTTTTTTCCAGCCAATTTATCTTTAAGAGCCCCCCACTAACTGTATGTCTTTGGACCGTGGGAAGCAATCATTCAGACAAAGGGATAACATGCAAAATCCATACAAAAAGTACTGCAGGTAGTAATAGTGATCAAGACAAAGGAGGCAAAATGAAAGGCCAGGTTTGAAGTCCTCAGTCCAAAGCTTTAATCACAACATTACTCCCCAGAATCCCAGTTAGTTATTTACATAGTACTTCTCATACACCTGATTAACCGACAGCACTATAATGGAGGCTCATTGTCTTACAAAATTTAACACAGATAGTTGGATTTTATATATAACTAGCTGTCCCCCACGGCTCCATCTGTGTAGTAGTGAAACAGGATAAACTTTAAAAATCAATAAACAAACTTGTTATCACTATGTAAGTGGAGGCAAGGTACGCTCCAAAATATGGCCAGAGGTAGACCGATTTGAAACGGAGGCTGGCGCATGAGTAAGGAGAGCCCCGCCTGGCTCCCTACTCCCGACATCACGCTTCCCCCTACGCCCTTGGCCCGCGCCCTCTGTTTCAGATTAGCGTGATTATATCGCTCCTGCACGTGAACTATGATTCTTAGCGTGATGTGAGATGTTGCAAAATCAACCGGAATGTTCAAGCAAATTATAGAAAAAAAATCTAAATCTATTAAGTAGTAAAAGCGGACTGACAGACAGACGTTGGATTTTATATATATAGAGATACAAAGGTGACTGACTAACTGAATGATTCAATAACTCACTCACTCACTCACTCACTCATCAACTTCTAGTTAAAAAGCTGAAATTTGTCAGAATTCTTCATCTGTGTCATTAGGTATCCACTAATAAAGAAAATTTGGATACATCAATATTTAGGGCTAAAACCCCCAATACAATATACTCCCCAAAACTTTGTAATGGTACAAGATTACAGATTAAATTGTTACATTCAAGTCTGACGGAAGCTAGTATTATTATAGGATCTGCTACAGGCTGGACTTATATTTTTGCCCAAAATTTTCATAATTACTACTAATTACCTGTTTGAATTCAAAAGAATACAGTTTCTTATACTGTAAATTTGTGCCCCACGTCAATAGGAAAACTACAGCAGAAATGTTTTACTCATGTGCAACTGTATGTAGCTTGCACAAGAATAAGAAGCTCCAGTGATCTAATTATGTTAGCCGCTCTCAACAACAACAACAAATATTGCATACAGAAAAATACTCATTTATTTACATAGTATTTCTGATACATGCAAGTAACTATAACTAGGGCCCATTTGTCTTAGGAAATTCTTTGGGTAACACAGTGATTTAAAATATAAAAATGGGTAATAAAATAATTTTATTTGATAAAATATTACGAAAAATTTTTGTTATTCTGAAAAATAATTTACTGCTTTCTACAAGATGTTCAGAACAAAGTATGTGTGTAATATTTATTTAAGGAGCCTCTGAATAAATCCAAATTTCCCCATGTGGACAAATAAACTTTTATCTATCTATCTATCTATCTATCAATCTAATGTACAGTATATTATGTAGTAACCTAATATGAAAATAAAAAAGGAACATTTACTGTCTGTTTATAAAACACAAAAGTTAAAAATACATAAAATTAGTAAGAAAAAAGTTCAAGTAGATAACAGCATTTTAATTGAAGAAAAGAACGAAACTGAGCATCGTTAAAGGTGTGGATCACTAAGCAGTTAGGATTTCCACCTTGAAACATCTGAATTCTTCATCTGATTTCTGTTTGTGTTTAGTTTGAATGTTTTCCTGGTGCCTGATGGGAGTTTTCTTCAGAGAGTTTCAGGTTAATTAATGGTGCAGTTCAATGTGGGTATGTATGTAAATGTGCCCTGCAATGGTTTGGAGCATCTCAAGGGTTGAACATTTTGTCTAACTTCATACAGAAAAAATGTTGACGTGGTTTCTCTGCGTTTTTCCGAGACTGATTATTACCAGTTACACATTCCTTTTCAGATCATGGATTGGAATATCTGTCAGTCAAAATTTAATAGGCATTTACTTGCAGCTAAAGTCTAACTCTTTGTTAACAACCTGCATACATTGCAGTTCCTGACAATACCTTTTTATAATGTTATTTAATACCTTGTTCTAGAAAACAAACGTTATATTAACAAACTGAATCTAAAGCCTACTAATAAATGATTGGGAATTTGATGGTTCACTATTTTGTTGGAATTAATCCGTACATGTCGAAAAATATCCATTCCAGTCTACTGTGTATCACCCTTCTGAAAATAAGCTGCCATTATTCAGTTCGATTTCAATTTATTTAGTAAAAACCATCTGTATATTTCCTCATGCTAAAAATATGCATTTTTTCTGATATAAGATATCAGATATTACACTAATGGATTTGGGTCAATATACAAAAAAGCTGCTATCAATTAATAAATGCTAAATTGTATTATCAAAAGATAATACTGTTCCTAGAAATTATAGGAATTTAGCCTTTAATACAGCATTTAAAGCTTAAAGCATCCATTAAATAAAATATCTGCATATCTTTATAAATTGCTGGCAGTTTCCTGAAGACATTTAATGGGAGATGACAGGCACTGTAATTATTAATGCTTATTTAGTAAAAGCCTTCAGTCCAGGCATCTTGCTAAGTGCAGTTTTAAATATCAATGTACACAATAAATGTGCATCATTTTTGCAAAATTTGAATCAATTAAATACTTGTATCAAAACATAAGTAAATAAAATATTGGCAGAGTGAGTGGTTAGTGCTCTTGCTGTCTCATGGCACTAGAGTAGTAGGTTCAAATCCTACACCAGTTTATGGCCTGTGTGGACTCTAAATGTTCTCTCCATGTCTGTGTGTTTTTTCTTCTCCTGTTTTTCTCCCACATCCCAAAGACAAGCATATCACACTAACTGGCAACTGCAAAATGGTCCAATAAGAGCAAATGTGCCCTGATGTTGATCCTTGAGTCTCTGAAGTGCATGTATAAAAAAGTTGTATTTTATCAAATTGAAATTAAACACATTTTTTAAAGGTGGTGGGCTTTTGAACATATGTTGGTTAATTTGTCTGCAATTGCAAAACATTCAGAGAATTCTTTTCCTAAGATTTTAATTATAAATCAGGTTTTGAGATTCTTTTACCTGTTACCTATCACCAAAATGGGATTCTTTTAACTGTTACGATTAATTTCCCAAAGTAAAGAAATGTGAAATAAATCCTATAAGAAATAGTAAGAAGATTCATATACTTTTAAACATTGTTCATGGTGTCTGATAGTAATCAGATGACAATTGTCTTTCAAATTTGATTCAAACCCTCACATTTCTGTCTGTCATGTCCATTTGTCACAAGACTTCAACTGTGGCATCTATTTCTTCATTTATCCCTAGAGAAATGTACCATATTAATTTTCAGAGACATATATCCAATTCCAGGTCTACATTGCTGCACACCTTGGTATAATTCTTGTACTTTTTGTGTTTGTGTGGGTTCCCTCCAGAGTTCAATTTATTATATTCTTGTTCAAATCTAAAATTGGCAGAAAATTAGGCTGTGTAATTGACTTTGCCCTTTGAGGAAATGGTGTCTCATACAGGCTTGGTTCCTGCCTTATTTCTATAACCCTCTAATAAGTAAATTGAATAAGAAAAGTAGATGGGTGAACATCCAATTGCATACCTTGCACCGAACGCTTTTCAATGCCTGTACTTAGACATCTGAGGAAGGATTCCATTTCTCTGTTTGTTCTTACCACAGTGGAGTGCATCCTCACTGGCTGCATCAATCCTGGTACACAAGATTTTAAAGTACTGAAGATGGCACAGATTATCACAGGACATTATTATCACACAGTTTACTTCTGTTTAACATTATGACAAGGAGTCCCAAAGCACTGAAGAGGTCTATGAACACTTCCAAAAATGCCTACTAGAGGAAGAAATCCTGTCAAAAACCCTGGCAAGAGTTATTATTACAAAATTGCCCTGTAAGTACATTAAGCTCCATAAAAGGAGTTGCCAGTAAGGACAAAACAAGTCCCAACACACAAATCATTGAAGAAGTTAAAAAAACAGAGCAAAATGGTCAAAGAATCAATAAATCAAAATAGCAAAAACACTAGTAACACCCATCAGCTTCCTAGAACATTCAAAATGAATCCCCTGAGCCCTCTGAATTTATAGGGTGGAGGGCAGTTTCTGGCAATAATTGTCAGGTGGCCCCTCTTCCAGGAGGGACCGCCCACAAAACTCATGGAACATGGCACAGTCAAAGAAAACAAACCATGTACTAAAACAAAAGTAACATTAACATAAGTCAACAACTCAAAATTGAACAACAAAGACATAAAACAAGACTTTGACCCTCTGGTTGAGCAATAACATTTAGGACATATACATCACTCACTGCTTCAGAAAAGCAAACGGTGGCCGCAGCCATTGTATGCGCTCATTTTTCTCACTCCTCCCCTCTGGCAAACAGTACAGGGTCATTGGCACTCACACCTGGGAGAGAATCTGCAAGTCATAAGGTTACTGGACAGTCAGTCGCAGTAACACAAATACTGTATGTGGTCCTGCATATACTGTAGTTACGTGTGTGTATATATATATATATATATATATATATATATATATATATATATATATATATATATATAGTAAGAATAAAGACCACAGGACATTGCAAAGGTTGGGAGCAGCCACCCATATAATTGTTCCTGGCTGCAAAACTTCTTAATCATTAGATCCATGTTCACACGACTCAGTCCAAAACAGAACTAACTCAATATTCACAAGATGATGGCTTTAAAGGCCATTACAGGAAGTGGTGTCATCAGGACCGGAACCAGAAGTGATGTCGTTGGCTGCCCCAGAGCCGGGCGGGATTTCCCTAGAACGGTCTGTAAGAGATTGAGAGAGAGAATCAGTGCACTTCGCCACCCCCTGGTCTGGCATTGAATTACATGTATTTGAGCCCTTTAGTTTTTTCCTAAACACGCGTGTGTGACAGTATTGCCCAGACTCGTCGGGTCGGGCGTCCTGCACCAATAGGTCGTGAATGCTAGAAAGAGCATCGGCATTGGAATGGAGAGAACCCTTCTGATGAACGAACGAGAACTTATAAGGTTGTAGATCTAGGAACCACCTAGTGACTCACGAGTTCGACTCCTTGTGCAGGGACATCCACTGTAAAGGTGCATGGTCCGTGACAAGTGTAAACTCATGACCCAAGAGTTAATACCTCAACTGTGTAATTGCCCATTTGGCTATGATTCAGGTCCAGTCCCGTTTTCTTCTGGGTTCTTTCCATCCTGCCGACTACGCCACTGTAAGAATAAAGACCTTGCGAAGGATTGGGTCAGCCACCTATATAATTGTTCCCAGCTGCAACACTTCTTAATCATTAGATCCATGTTCACACGACTCAGTCCAAAACAGAACTAACTCAATATTCACAAGATGATGGCTTTAAAGGCCATTACAGGAAGTGATGTCATCAGGACCGGAACCGGAAGTGATGTCGCTGACTGCCCCAGAGCCAGGCAGGATTTCCCTAGAATGGTATGTAAGAGATTGAGAGAGAGAATCAGTACACTTCGCCACCCCCTGGTCCAGCGTGGAATTACATGTATTTGAGCCCTTTAGTTGCTTCCTAAACATGCGTGTGTGACTATATATATATATATATATATATATATATATATATATATATATATATATATGTATGCTGATGTCTTTTTTTGTGTGGCTTTGTATTACTGTCACTGAAGAAAAAGGCAAGTAAGAATTTAATCTTAATATGTACACAAGGCAATAAACTTGAACTTGAAAAGTTGAGATGCCTTAAAAGTCAGTTAGAGATACACAGTATGTATACTGGAAACTGAAACCTCTTTGAAATAAAGAGTAGCAGAATTAGAAGTGGAAAGGGAAGCAAGGCAGGGATCCTATTTACTTTTTAAATTATTTACATAACAAGAAAACCATAAAGGTAATGTTTATGAAGGAAAGAGTGGACTCACTGCACGAACAAAGAAAAAAACATTAGAAGTGTACAGCAGGATATGTCGATTACATGCATATTCATATTATTTTTCTTGAACCACAGCCCAATTGCAATTAATGGTGGCATTAAACATTCTCGTAAAGTGCACCTGCCGCACCCCTAGTCAAATTCTAGGACCAAAATAATTGTGAGTAGGAGAGTCTGCCACTCAGAGAGGTCAGAATGCAAGAGCTACCAGAAGAGAATTGCATGCCATCATTTTTGCTAAAACATGGTGTGACGATGCTGGTTCTTAAAACTGGCCAATCTTTCCGTGTCGCGGACTCGCTATGTTACACACAGACCTCCACACACTATTTAATTTTCACATTTGAATGGAACTGCTTTGGTATTATACATAAGAGAAATGCTAGAGGGTTTTTTTTTCAACCCTTTTTTTCAATTCTTAGACATGTAGTTAATTCAGAGGATGTGTGAGAACAGTGGTTAATAATCACATTAAACAGTTTTATAACAAAACAAGTGCTGCCATTATGATCCATTGTCATTTCATTCATTTGTAATTTTTAAACATTTGTTGTGTGATGGACTAGTGTCTCATCCAAGATTGTTCATATTCTGCACTCAGTGCTGTCGCAAACAGACACCAGCTCTCCATGGCTTTAAACTGGATCAATGGATTACAAATTAAAAGTTCTTAAATAAGAAAATTGTGTTTTATCTGCTTAATTCTATTAAAAAAAATCAGTTTCCTCATATGATGCAAATATAACCACTCAAAAGTCGCAACACCATGTCCAACAAAATGATCAGAAAATGTTTCACTTAGACCAATTTAGACCAAATACATTTTTCAGTTGTTCACCTTTATTGATATAAGATTTGTGCAACTGGTGCTTGGGAATTTTTCAGGAAAGTCAAACTCTGATTTCAAAATTCAGAACATGTGAACACATGCTGCGAAAAGAAAAGGGGAGAAATGGATTTTAGACCCGAGGTCTCTTTCGGTGTAGCAGAGAAAAGAAAAGGGATATTTTTAGGGTTTTTTTTCTCTCCTTCTCGTTATTTTCAAGTCTCACACTCAAAACGTCATTTCTATCCTTATTTTCTTTCCCAGCATGTATTCACTAATGATTTTGTCTTTATTTTCGGGACTCACGCTGGTTTAGTTCCCACCTTCCTGTTTTAATGTACAAAACCAATATTGTGAAGGAAGTGTCTACTGCCTGCCTGCTCGTGTTTGTGCAAGATAATCAGATTGTTTGTTTCATGATTTAAGGTTGAACTCTCCACGCTATATTCATGAGAAATGTACATAACTCTGGCTGATCTAGCCTATTCACTTTAATTAACTTTAAACTATTCAGTGACCTGCATTTGTTGCAAAATGCAACATAAGTTTCTGAGTCCAGGAAATGTGTACAAATTGACTTACGGTAAGGATCCTAATATGTTAGAATTTAAGATGAACAGAACAGCCTGTACTTTTATTTCTGTGGTTTTAAAAGGAATGTGAGATTGTCAATATGCAGCATGCTGTTATTTAAATACTTGAAGAAACCTCAGTGGGCAGCATGGCATAGTAATGGTTAGCACTAAAGCTTCATCACTCCAAGATTCTGGGGTCAAAGTCGAGTCACAGTCTACATGGAATTTGCACATTCTCCCTGCATCCATATAGGGCTTCTCCCAATTAATCCTCTGTCCTTCCATATCTGTGCAGGATTGACTAATACATTTACATTAGCCCTGCATGATCGTGTGTGTGTGTGTGTGTGTTTCCTTCAAAGGACACCCAGCAGTCCCTCGATGTGCTCCGACCCACTATGTTTGTGTATTGGAAAAAGCAGCTTAAAGTACATGTTGGCATGAAAAAATGTTTAATGCATTGTTACATGACCAATTGTTTAAGCATTCAATCAATCAGATTTCTTAGGCTTTATATTTTGTAGTGCCTTTAAGAACATGTATTATTACAACACCCATTACAAGGCCAACACGATCACAAAATGGCATCATATTTAATAACTGAACACTGCAATGTTCAAAATAAAGATATATGGTATTAGAAAATGCAGCACTCTGTGACTTCTGGCTTCGGGTCAGACCCAGCCAGAATGTCTGGAAGGACCGGGAGGCAATATATACATCCCCCAGGCCACGATGGGGCAACAGCCCTGGATAGTGAAGGGACCACGTGGATGGAGCGTGGAGGCTCGTTGGGGCCCGTGGCTACGGCCAGGGGAGTCCCAAGCCTCATAGAGCTCTGGAGATCTGCACTTCCACCACACCTGGGAAGGTGGAGGAAGGACCTTCCAGGGATGCCCGGAGTGCTTCCAGGTGCTCGCCACACCAGGAACTGTCGCCGGAAGAACATCAGCGAGCACATGGAGCACATCCGGGTGATTTTAAAAGGGGCCGCTTTCCTACAGTCAAAGAGATAGAGTCGGGTGGAAGTAGGCAGTGCTCAGGAGTGAGGAGGAAAGGCGGCCTAAGGAGGACCAGAAAGAGGCCCAGGAGTACAAGGGGTGCTTGGTGCTGGAGCACTGTGGGTGTACGGGACTTGTGATTGGAGACACTTGTGTAAATAAACGTGTGTGTTTAAGAACTGCTAGTGTCCATCTGGTTATGTCTGGACTATCTTCTCGCAGCTGACAGATGTCAGGAAGATACTGTATGGAAACATATTAGGGCCATATTAGGGCCAAACCTTCACCTTTAATCTCAACATTTTGATCGTATCCTCGAAGGTAATTTCATAAGTGTCAAAATTAAAGTCAAAATGGTATTTTGAAATGTAGAGAATGAAGACTTTTGCTTACCATCACCTCCTTATTTAGTAGTAAAATTTTTGGCATGAAACTTCCATTACAATTTTCCAATACATGTTCCACCTTCTGTAACATTAACCTTCCCTATCTATCCTTCTTTTGTAATGACTGGTGAAATATGCAACAACTTCACACACTCATGACATTGTCATCATCTGCCAAAATACAGCCACGCAGATTTAAATGCTAAGGAAAGTGAGAGCCTTGCAACCACCCACAGCTAAGGAAAATCTATCAGCCATGAACTGCTTAAATTGAAACATTGGCAGTTCAAGTTTAGAACTGAATACCTCTGAGGTGAAGAAGGGCAAGTCATAATAATGTGAAAAGAACATGCAGACTACACATGCCACAATGCTGCCAGGCATTTGTATAATGGCCAGCAAACAATTTTAAAAATTATTTTCTAGATACACAGTGATTCTTTCCACACTAAGATTCTGTATCTCTTTGAAACACAATAATCATACTGTTGGCTTCGATTCTATGAAGTGGAAGGAACACATATAGGCTTCCGAAATGTTTTCTTACTAATTCAGAACGGTCCTCTTCAGCGGTGTGTGAAAATAAATATGCAGCATAATGTCTTGTGAATGACGCATTTTCTTTGTTTTATTTCAAATGACTGGACCAAATGGTACTGGACTTTTTCTACTTCTTTGCTGCTCTGTTCTACCTGACCTCAACTGGAAAAAAGCAAACTCTAGAAGTGCAAATGTAAAATTTAAAATAAAACAACAACAACCTGTGATTCTCATTTTAAAAGGCCAATGACTTTCAAGCCTCATCAATAAACTGAAATGTTCAGATTGCACATGTGCAAACACAACCAAGGGTATAGAGAACACTGCAGAGCCAACTGGTCCTGTCTCTCAGCTGGAAAAAGGCTGAAAGCACCCAGCATGAAGAAATTTCACTTATTACAAGAAGCTGTGTTTTAATTAAAAAGTAATTATATTGCACTTACAATGACAACATTGCTTAAGTAGTTGATATACACATGCTAAAAATAAGTTCAATTCGTGAGTGAAGCTTATTATTTATTTTCCTGTGCCCCATTGGCCCTTAATGCAAAAACACCACCATTTATGAGGTCATCTCTGAATGAGACAAAATGCAACAAAAACAGAATTTGATAGCCTATTTGACATTTTTACACAGTTCCTGTTTATGTTTATGAGTTTAACATTTGCACTGTGCAAATTTTTGTGCATTTTTTGCCAAAATGAATCCACATAATCCCAATATAGGGTCTACACAGAATGATTTCATAGTCTCCAATCAAAGCCATGCCAGTCTGAATAACACATTCCCTACAATTCACTCATTTCATTAAGCACAAAACTGTCAAACCTAATGGTCGTTCCGGAAGCAACAAGTGGGTCATTCCGTACCAACTGCCCAATCGCAGCAGATACTTCAGTTGCTATGTTCATTTTTAACATTGACATTACACATTTATTCTTGAAATATAATTTTGACAGCTTAAAGTAAACTGAACAGATTAATGAGTAGAAAAAAGTGATTATATTATAACATTTTATCCTCCAATCCCAGAAAGATGCCAAAGCAAAAATGTTAGATGGGTTACAGAATAACATATACAGGGCATGAACAAAGGAGAAACATAAAAGTATAATGCAAATTAAATTAAGGAGACAGATGCTATCTAAATCTACCTTAGACTTTCCTATGTTATGGCCACTCTATAACAAAAAAGAGAGAGCCAAAAGCATTTAAAAAGGAAGCGAGGTGCCGTGAGATAGAGACAAAACCTAAGTTAAGAGCCACACAAAAAGGTCAGAGCACAGGTAATCAATAAAGAGAAAACTAAAAGTCAAAACCAAATTCAAATTTCAGAATGCAAAGCACAGGTCCTAACACTAAAATCTTCTTAGAAGATTGTTGTCTTCCTCTAAGTCAAGAGGAAGAAAGAAAAAAAGAGGAAAAAAGACTTCACTTTTTATTTAGATCACCAGATGTATGTTCAGAGACATGTCCTGCAATCCAGCAACACAATGCTACCCTAATCATATGACCAGCAATAGATGTCTTTATTATATACATGGCCAATGTATTTGATTTTACTGGTTACAACGTTTTATTCTGGCCTGTGATTACAGTTTACATCTCATGTTTCTTGGCTCTGGTTATGTATACCCTTTTTGTCTTATGAATTACAGCTCTGTTTTCTTTTTTTTTTTTTACCGTGTCCTGTTCGGCTGTGAAGCAATTAGAATTGATGTCTGAATGCTGGCGACTAGCCTTACAGTTTTTCTCTCAGGTGGAGCGTTACAGCTTCTGCTGACGTCACGCCTGATACCAAAACTTTATTAAAAAATATTTTTAGATGTTTTTAAGATTCGAACTGGACACGGAGACAAAAGTGAAAGAAAAAGAAGAGAGAGAAGGAAGAGATGGAGGTAAAGGGGGAGGGGGTTTCGTATAGAATAAACAATAAATGAACCAGAATCCGCTTCTAGACCTGCAGAAAGAGAGGGGAAAAAAAAAACCACAAGACAAAAACATTGCTGCATCAGCTACATGAAGATATATAAAAGTAAAAATGTTTGCTGACAATCATACAGTAATTATTACTGAGGCATTTAAGGCCACCACAACCTTAGATCATGTGCTGAAGATGTCCAAGTCATACTTATGAAATCACCATGTGAGCACCTGTGTGTGTACGCACGCTTGTATGTGTAAGGTTTCTCTATAGGAGCATCCAATAGTGAGTGTGAAGGGCCACAGACCTGCCCCCAAAACGTGCGGAAGATGGAGGGAGTTCCAAGCCCAGAGATCCAGAGGTCACCCCAGAGCGCGGAGACCCCAGGGAGGCCGTCACCAGAGAAGCCCCAACCCCCACCCGAGAGGCGCAGAGGATCACCCCGGGGGTCACAACCAGCAGCTGGCAGAGTCCCGGGAGATATCAACGGCAAGCCCTCAGGCCCGCCCGCAGCCGCTCTCCCCCGAGTCGGCTGGGCCCGGAACCCAGCAGCCCGGGACCCGAGGGCGACCCACCCCGCCGAGGATCCAACAGAGCCCAGGGAACCAGATCCCACCAGGCAGCCACTGGGAGCGACCAGACAGATGCTTAAGGCAGGGGGAGGGTAGGCGAAGATGATGTAGCATTGCCAGATGTCCCAGGAGAGGGGAGGAGTCCAAAACCCCACCTGACATATCCAGTCACACACAAACACAGTCATACACTCCCTCCCTCATGCTCTCACATACACATACAACCCAAGACACACTCCCCACACACACCCTACCTAACTCTGGTCCCGGTGCTGCCGTACCTGAGGTACAGCCATTCCTGGACGACAGAGTTAGCCCCGTTCCGCAGGGGTAATAGTGAGCAGGCACCCCCATCCAACGTAGAGCAAAGCAACCCACCACTCCAGACCACAGGCAGACGGCCAGCTCCCACTCCTAGCCTCCAGCCCCGGGCAGCTAACTGAGAACAGAAGTGTGATAAGACCTCTAGTCTCCCTCCGCCTGCTCTAATGTATTGTTGGTGTGTGCTGATAAGGTGCATTTTGTGGTTGGGGGGGCGCAGGCAGTGCCGGCACCATGTGGCCTACACCAGCTGATGCCAACACACAGCCCCACCTCCCCCCCAAAACTCTCCGTGACTAGGTGCAGTTTAAAATTGGAAGTGGACACCGGCACTCAGAGTGAGGCTGAAATTTCCCCCCACCGGATGCCGTTGAGTGTGCCCACTCCCAAGGCCCTAAGTGTGCATTTGTGTGGAATGTTTTTTGTGGAAGTGTTTAATGTGCAAATAAAATTGGGGTGTAGGCTGCCACAGGACTGCGGAAACGGGATCCATACCCGCACCCCCTGACTTACCCACACCCCAAGGCCCTATGTACAGCTCTGTTTTCTGACCAAGTTTCTTTGTGTCATCTTCTATTTCCATTTTCTTCTTAAACTGCTGTCTCCTTGTGCAAATAGTACAGACTTATGTTAATTTTTTTTTTGTGTTTTCCCTCAATGTCATTCTGTTTTTGTATACATGCCAAAATTCTGAGGCAATCAAAGTCTGTTATTGCTAGTGGTTGCTATGTAGAACAACTAGGAGTGTATACCATGTGACATCGCAATTGTGTCCCTGGTTGTCCATGTTTCTGGATACAACCTAAACAGCCTAGTACTATTTTCTTTGAATCTAATTTTGATCTGTGCTTATAAACTCTTTATTCTCCCATTTACCACAATCTTTGGCCTATATTTTAACTCAGTTAACTTTTGAACCCCTGGTTTTTACTCTCATTCATTATCATTACTATGGTTATTTTTTCATATTCAAGTTTGCTCAGTTCTCACTCACTCAGTTTTGACTTTGACAAGTTTATATTAACACAACATCATTCCATTTTTCTTTCTATACTGCAACTTCCTAAACGAGTTAGAACAGTGCCATAGTGATGTCACTGTCAGAATGATACAAAAATATAAACCTCCAGAAGCATTACTCAAAATTATCCAGAACTTAAATGAGTAGTATCTCAAGAAGCCAAAGCCTAAATTCATAACTGCTTACTTCAACAAACCACACTTGATTAACTTTTTGTCCATACATAACCCCCTCCCTTCACCTTTGCAGCCCCACTTGCCACCTGAAACTAGAGTCAAAGCCTTGTTCATGTGGCACTTACCACAGGTAGTAGCCAGCATCCTTTCTTTGATGAAGGATGGGTCTATAGTCTTGAGGGTCTCCAAGTAGGTAGGCCAGGTGTACTGCTTTGAGGGAATTAAAAGTCGTTGCCATAAAGTCCTTTAATTGCCACAGCAGGTAATTTGTTTTGAATCCAAAACTTAAACTCCAGGAAGAGCATGTCACAATCTTAAAAAGTTATAGGAAAATGATATCATAACATGCTACTTCCTGACATGACGGCCTAGCATAAAATAGTTATTGAAACTGAAAGAGTCCCGAAATGACGGTGCCCATGACAAACAAATGGCAGAGAAAAACATAAGCATTAATGATGAAATAAAATAATGGAAGTGAAAAAACAATTTGAATATTTACAGAAATTCTACATCATCTACTGTCAGATGGTGTTGTTGCCACCTAATGGATTGGAAGATAAAGTCCAAGTACTTGCCAATCATGTGGACTCCATCTGTAATGTGTTCAAACTCCCGAGTCAACCCCATGTACTGCCCTCTGTTTGCCAGTATATACTTTATTGTAAGTCTCTTCCCAAATGCCAAATTTATACTGAAGCTTACTGAAATGTATTCTTCTCTGAATATCAGTTGATCATTACTGTTCGTCAGCAAGGAGTTTCCATTCTAACTTAAGACTAGTAGCCATAGGAAATTTGACAAGAACACCAGTCTGTTGGACTGCAAACAAACAAATGCACGCATAACATTTTAGGTGCATCAGTGACAGTTACTAAAAGATGTAGGGTCATAGGGGGTACTGAGCTAAGGACTCCCTAATGCTTGTGTATCCCTGTAACTATCAAACTGCCCGAAAGGTCAACACAGTTATGATTTCAGAGGAACTGGTTTTGAAATTCTGTCAAATTAATATTTCTTTAATTTTAGGCTCAAACTGAATAATTGCCATTTCTTAAATTCAACACCACTGAGTCAGAATTACTCCTCTGTTAATGACAGACATTATAAATGACACTACTGTTGACAATGGCAAAGGATCAGAGGAAGAGGCCCCATAATATTAATGCACAGTAATAGCCGATGTGAAGGCAATTGTGCCAGGATGGGGGTTAAGTGTTAAAATGAAAATCTGACAGTTCTCCACTGCGTTGTGTTCTGTTTCTGATGGGTCATAATTCCTTTTTATTTCTTCTTTGAGTATTTATTTTGCTGAACTGCCAATTACTTTATTTATTGCCAATATTAACAGATTTTGAGGAACCACTGCCAGAATTTCACATTGTGAATTTCCCCTCGGGAAAATAAAAATAAAGTATCTATCTATCTATCTATCTATCTATCTATCTATCTATCTATCTATCTATCTAGAAATCTGCCAGTGAAGACATTTATGACTAACTCCTGGATGGAGGTCTCCGAGAATACTCAAGACAGATTTTAGTTTCAAAGTGTAGAGAATATTACAGCTGAAAGATTTGTACAATGTACTACTTAGGGATCATCCTCTGGAGGTTTTCATGTTAAGCTTTTGTAAAACTGCAAACTAAAATGACAACAATGTACTTCATTACAAATTTAATTAGATTAGATTGTTAAGCAGTAAAATTCATAGAAAACATTTTGTTCTCATTTCTTTTATTATTAGAAGTAAGCAAGAATAAAAACCCTAATCTGACTGAGTGGGTCTTAGACAGATTTGATTCTCTCTGGCTCTTAAAAGGAAGATATCAATGACAGTATGGGGATTTCTAGTAAGAAGTTCAATAGACAATTGCTAATTCCTTTCTTCCTCACTTTACTTCCCTTCCTCTATTTCAGAACTTCTTGTGATGTAAGAACATCCAGTTTTATACCCAAACCTTAATTGACTAATGTTACCAAAAAGCCACATCCATTATGAGGTATTGAGTTTCTGTAAGGTTTAATAGGTTACTATAGGGTCAAGTGTACAGAGCACAGTGAAATTCTTACTTGTATGTGCTAATCAACATGCAACACATCTTATTCATACAAGCGTATTCAAAAACAATTATATTAAATAATTATTGCCCTATCTAAGGGGTTCCTGTCACAGTCTAAAGACTTGCTGTCAGGATGACTGGTCACTTAGCAATGGTCCTGAATGAAGGAGATTGTGCCCTGCAATGCCAGGGTAGGTTGTTCTCCTTTAATTATAGGCACAATGATAATTGTAGACTGTTTATGTCAATGATCTGTAAAAAACAAGTTTAGAAAATGGATCCATGTGTGACCTGCATAACATCCTCAGCTAATTTCAAATGAGCTTAAAGTGCTAAAGCTTTTCTGATTTCAGTTAAAATCAACTTATGTTTTGTTTATTAATTCTTCACTTGTGAAGTATGAAATATTTTACTAAAAATAAACTGATTTAAATTCTTTTATGGTATATACTGTAGCAGGAAAATTTTAATATGATCTGGATGTCTTTGTTATGAAGACAAAAGCCAGCAGTGCATTAACCTTTCCATGTCCATATAGGCAGCACATTTGGTATGGTACAAGAGTATGAAACTACACATTAGTTATTAAGGGCATATTTTACCAACGCTGGAAAAAATGGTGAACAGCATTATTCTAAACCATGAAAAATAAAGAAAAGTATAATAGAAAGTAGCTTTGCTAAGGCTGCTAGAGTAAACAGAAAGCTTACTGCTTCTTGAACTTGATGGAGCTCAGAAGGGACAGTACTGATAAAAGGCTGCCATACACTGAAAGAGATGATTCTTGATGCAATAATTTATTTTTTTCTAATTTTTGCTGGCTTCAAATTCTGGAGTTCATATGTTACCCAATGTCTGTGTTTTGTCATTGAAGTGTCCAATGGTGACACTATCCTCAGCTTAGGACTTGACCCGAACATCCCAAACATTTGACTCTAACCCTGTTAAGCACACTTAACAGCCAGTCACGGAGAAGTACTTGTATCCTGCAGCTCTCCTTGTGGTCATTGTCGGGATAAACCAGAGTTAACTGTACCTGTGGTTAAAATACTTCCTCTCCTTTCTTATCGGTAGACCCCAGGCAGTTTAGAAAGATGATCAGAAGAACAAGTTTAGTCTTTTATTCATGCATTATAGAATAACATTCTCTAAGCTTAGGTTCTTAATGTGCCTATTACACAGGGTTTGTTTCCTGCCTTGTGCCCTGTGTTGGCTGGGATTGGCTCCAGCAGAACCCCGTGACCCTTTAGTTAGGATATAGCGGGTTTTGTAAGTGAACATATAAACAGAAAAATAAAAATGGTCCAACCCATTTATAAGCAACTGTTCATTAAAAAATATGTTTCATTCATATTTATTGTAGAGTGTTAATGGCTGGATAGTTTAGAATACACTTGAGAAAAGTCAATCCACCTGTCTTGAATGGGGCACTTTGTCCTCTTCTACAATCCGGTTATGTACATTTGCCTTTGGTAGTCTTCAGTGAAATAACAGATGGATGTATGAAGGTATAGTCATGGCATGGCTACAGGAAAACCAGTGGAGAAGAAATGTTGTGCCCATGCTGAAGTCTCGCCATGTAAACAGTTTAGTTTCTGTTATTAAGAAGTTCAGAGATCCAAAGGAAAATCGTAGTTTGTCAGTAGGAGATATCAGTGGAGACCTTATGATATCACGTAAAGAACTAAAGACCATTAATATATTTCTGACATAAGTACTGAATGCTAAGCAATGAGAGCCATATTAACAGTGGCTACTATTTACCTGTTGACATTGTAAGAGGTCTGAAGTGGTCGAAAAGAAAATCAGTGCCAGACTTGAGATACTTCACAATCAGATGCTCAAATGATTTCATTATCACAGAGGTAAATGCTGTGGTCTGTAATTATAAAGGCAGAAAATCTTACACTTCTGTGGAACTGAGAAAATTGTTGATATCTTAAAACAGGCGGGAATGTTGCCGTAAGCTAAGAACCAAATGTGCCAGCTTGTGAACACAGTGTGTTTAACTGTGAAAGGAGAGGTATTATTTGGATCAGGTGCTTTGTGGAGTTCTTTCCTCAGAGGAGCAAAGACTGCTTAGTAATGCTGAAAGGGGATAGAGGAATAGGAGTGGAGGGAAGAGGGGGAGGTCAGGAGGTGAAGCACTGTATTCCAGGGCTCTGTGAAGTGGAAGGATACCTTGCAAATTTTTTTAAGCTAATTAGAAAGTGAGAGGTCAACAGTAAGTAGGAGAAATGTGTACTTGTAGTTAATAGTATCATGCAGAATTGTTTAAACAGAGCCTCAGTCAGTTTGTATACCACCTATCAGGCTGATTATATCTTTTTATACTCTGTTATATTTCCAGTTCTACATCAATAGTCCATTGCAACAGAGGCTCTGTGGGTCAAATGTGGGTCACTGGTGAGGGTACTTTAACTGCCAGTACAGAGTAACACAAACTGACTGGTTTGTAAGGGCATGTAAGGCAATGTCTCTCAACTGTTATATTGTACCATCATGGCTCACCATCATTGGATAATCGTGGGTTGCCTAAACGTTTGGTAGTGCTGCACAATATGTTTCTTTGTTTATAAGTGAACTCATTTCAGCAAGGGGACCGCAATTGTACCCGTTTTACCTAGGGGGAGGGTTGTTAGTGGGTCGTTAATAAATTTAAAAAGGTAAAAGCAGGGTGTGGAACCTTAAAAGTTGAGAAACACTTGTGTAAGGAAGGTGGTGTGGACCTAATACATACTGTAAGAATTAGCCACATGGAGTCATGGCAAAAAAACAAACCTTATATGGCCCTCCAAGAGACAGACAAATGTATGAGACCCTGTGAAATAATAATAATAATAATAATAATAATAATAATAATAATAATATTAATAATGAAAGATTTATTACTGCTGCTGGTTTTGACAATTTCTAGAACATTATTACACCATTTCTTTCCTATGGCCCTCAGCCTTAAGTGGGTATTACCTCAACTCAGTTGGCCATAAATCGACACCTGACAGTACTAAGCTTCCATCTTTCTTCTACATAGGCCTTACTAGAGGCTCGTATTTTCCAGGAAAAAAAATGAAGATCATTTATCCTAAATATCTTCAGATGTTTGATCCTTTTCCAAAAGTCAAAGTAGTTTGTTTGATCATTCAAACAATTATATAAAGTCACTTTTACTATGATATATATAAAAATACTTCATTTACAAACACCACACATCAATATTTATGTTTTCTGGTATTTTTAAAATTTGTCTCATACTCATGAGTACAGTGCACCTCTTATTGGGACTGGTTTAAGAGAAACAACTAGGATTTTGGAGGTAACACCGTTACACATCCATTTTTCTATTCCACCATCAGCCACAAAGACCAAGACCTGAGAAAGGACCAATGACTGCATCTTATACCACTTCTAGCCACGCCCCTTTCCCTCCCTGCAAGATTAGTTTCCATGTTCATTTTAAGACGGACTTGGTTGTTTAAAGATGGCCAAGAAGATATATTACTGTGACACTCACAGTACTTATTCATTTTTTATTTTAGCCATCTGCAAAAGTTGCTTCTGCTACTCCAAACTTTTTGACGCATCCTCCTATCTTATTCAATAACATATTAACAATTTATATTTATTATGTTGTATATATACACTTAATCATAAATAAAATTATTTTTTTTTACAGTTTCATATAAAATATATCCATCCATCCATTATCCAGCGAACCCAGGTCTCCTTACTGCGAGGCAGCAGTGTCACCGTGCCGCCAATAAAATATGTAGTATATTAATTCAAACAGTAATCAAAATTAAATGCATACCCACCTCAAGACAAAGGTATCAAATCTTATCTTTAATAAGACTTTGCAACTAACAACATTTAATTAAAAAAGGGATCATTGTTTAAAAAAATAATAAAAAAAAACTTTCAATTTGTGAATGAAACTAAGTGTTGGACCCAAGCCCACACATGTGTGCATCAATATACTGTAATTTGTAATCATTTCATGATATCTAGTGCCTACTGAAAATCCAAGCATCATCTCAAAGAGCAAATTCCAGTAATCAGTTCATAAACAGTGCATCAGACAGACCGGCCTGTTGATCGATCGTTTAATGCCTCATGAAATCTGTCATGTTTTGACAGATTTTCAACTCTACAATATAAGCTGTTGCTGCTGATTTCAGTTTTGGGAATTTATAAAGCTTTGTATTCAGGAGCTGCTTTAAGTTGTAAAGATGTTAATCCAATAGTTATAAATATTCATACCTGGAGTAATGGAATAGCTGATATTCATAGTCTGCTGACAGCTTTATCCTGCACATATTGAACATGATAGTTTAACGTTTATCACTGCAACTATTAACTTTCACAGCAAAATACTTTGACTGTTTTTGTTTGAACACAAGCTTGTTGATCAGTATCGTACATCCCAGTTCTTTCAAACTCAGCTTTGTATATTTAAGCTTCTTGGCATATTTTTACTTGCTTCAAGAAATGTAAGTTTAATTCTGAATCCGCTGTATATGTAGGTTAATGGACTCTTCAACAACTGCAAAAAAGTGTTAGAAGTAATATTACTGTTAAAATAATTCATATACAAGTAGAAAATGTTTCTAGAAAGAAGTAAGCTGCAGCTCAGCAGTAAGTGTTATGAAACCGCAAATCAAATGGCAGTCCTTGGCTTTTGCCTCATATTGATCAGTGGTTTGCAATTAGTATTGTGAATATAATTTACTCGAGTATATTTTTACAATGTTATTCGAAGATTATCTGTACATTTTTTTTTACACTCTTCACTGTTGCAGTTTAAAATTTTATATTTGTCTGTTCTTCTAGGTGTCTGCCAAACTACTGTGAGCATGGAGGCCAATGTTCCCAGTCATGGAGCACCTTCCACTGTGATTGCTCAGGCACTGGCTATACTGGAGCAACATGTCATAACTGTAAGTCGCTCGATTTCTTTTCTCTATTCTCCTAGCACACTAAAATTGGATTATGTGGATTTAATAATATTTTTATTTTGTAATGTAATTTCAAAGTAAAACATCAAAATTAAATGTAAATCTACAAATTTTAATAACTAAATACATATTAAACAACTGCATAATCAGAATGAATAGAATGTGGATCACCAGAGGGGATACAGCTCCCTCAGCCTCGATGGAAACAGGCTGATACACAAGTTCACCACAGTACACATTTTATTCTTCAGGGGAGAAGCATTTTCTGTTGCTCCCCACTTCAAAGCACTGTTCAAAAGCACCAAACACAACATAGCCCTTCTTTCTTTCTTTCTTTCTTTCTTTCTTTCTCTCTCTCTCTCTCTCTCTCTCTCTCTGTCTCTTCTTCGTCGTTTCTATTCCTCCACACAAGCTTTTTCCACCACCTCCAGACTCTGGCTCTCTGATTAATGGTGAAATGGCTCCTTTTATAGTGCACCCAGAAGGGCTCCAGGGGCCTCATGTATAAACGATGCGTACGCACAGAAATGTTGTGTAAGAATATTTCCACGTTCAAATCGCGATGTATAAAACCTACACTTGGCGTAAAGCCACACACTTTTCCGCGGTACCTCATACCCGGTCGTACACAATTTCACTGCTCGTTTTTGCAGACTGGTGGCACCCATCGTCAAAGCAGTGCTTCTGTTCCTGTGTGGTTAAACCTTATTTTCCTGACGCGGCTTTATAAATACACTGAAACTAACCACATATTGTTTATTAGTGTAAGGCATCTGATTGTAATTAACTTGTAACAATATAATGGTAGAGGGAACAGCCATAGTATTCCAAATACCATAACTGCTTTAGCGTTGTTACTCTCACTGCACCATTTTTTTCTTCTTTCAGCTCCTCCCGTTAGGAGTTGCCACAGTGGATTATCTTTTTCCATATTACTCTCACTGCACCACTCGGAGTATTTATATCACTGTATCTGAGTGTGAATCACAACAGCAGCTGATCGGAAAGAGAATTATCAGGTATACAGCTTCAAGGACAAGCTGTCTCAGCCACGGCAAAACGTTTCAAAGCCTTTCCTGTACGGACCTCGCGGTTCAGAAACAGTTTCATCCCAAGAACTATAAACGCAATCAATCAATTGCTCCTTGTAGAACTTTTTGTACTTATAAGTACAATCACCACACTGTAAACTTGCACTACAGTTATAATATTGCATAACCTGCGCCACTTTATAAAGTGCGTATTTACATATGATGACAATATAATTTTTAAGATGAAATGCAGCAAAATATGTTGATTATAATATATAAATAAAACTTTAACTTTATTTAACTAATTTGTATTGTTAATAATTAAACATGTGAGGACACGGTGCCGCAGCGCTAGCAAGTTCACGTATTGTTCCTGCTTCGCGCTATATATTTACTGAGGCTGGCGCGACACTGGAAGGATAGACGGATAGAATAATTAAACACGTACTATGAAGATATTTCAATGTTCCTTAAAAGTTCTGAAGAATCGTCGTTGTAAGCTTACAGAGCTGATTGTGTGGTGAATGGGTATTTGGAGCAAGAAAAGTAAGGACAGGAATTGGAGATTAGTACTTTTGAAAGAGACAGTACTGTTACAATAATTTCATCAAAGGTCGCACACAATCACGCACCGTGTTCCCCTGTTTAATGACATGCTTTAACTCCTATCATCATGAAAAAGATATCATGTATACATCTCAGTATTTTAATTATTCAGAGAGCTGTAATATCACGAATGTAATGGATTCTGTGTTCAGTTGGAGAAAGAGAAAGTGGAAGCGCATAGTGATTCACACACACAGAGCAAAAGATCAAATACAAAACAAAGCATTTAACATGCTACTTTAGTTACCATGGGATTTGAGAAACTAGCAAATTAAACAATTTTAAGATGAAGTTTATGATGTTCTACTTTAATGACAAAATAAACTATGTGATTAAAGTGGAAATTTCGAGATTGAAGTTAACATTTCGTGCTTTTTTCCTACTGTGTGCCTTTTTTTTCTCTGTACCCTAATAAGCTTTCATATGACACTCAGATGGTGGGCTACATCTCGCCTTTTCACAGCGACTTTGATATGTGACAACTTCTTTTTTATGTTGGCCACTGTGCAACTTTGTGAACTTTAGCTTTCAAGTTTATTCCGACACGCTATGTCACTTGATCAACTTCATTTTGTTGATTATACAACTGTTTAAACCAACAAACTCCACTTGGTATTCGCTGAAATTCTTATATTTTCCCCCGTTCTTTTCAAATTGTCTTTTCACAGGAGGCTGAACTTAAGGGCTATTTATATTGATTTGCATATTCAAAGAGGCATAATTCTGGGAGGAGAAGGGGTGGGGCAGTGCATTGCTTTTCACGCTGATCGGGATTTATGGAGCAGAAGAACGCGGAAGTGGGCGAACGCACAGATTTATGCATCTGGATTTTTCTGTGCATAAGCACATTTCGGCTTTTCTGCTTATGTCATGTTATAGCACGGCGTTATGCATGAGGCCCCAGGTGTTTCTTGACCATTTTCCAGCAGCACTTCTGGATGTGGCAGAAGTGGTGCCACAAGGGGCTCAGCTGTAGCTGCAGCACCCCCTGGCAGTGCCCACGGAATCTGACAGGGCTGCTCCAAACTACAACTCCTAACATGCCCTGTGGGGAACTGTGGTTCTGTAGCAACCCAGGGGGGCTTCCCTCTAGTGTCTCAGAGAAGATAATGACCCCAATGTGGTTTCTCCATCGGTCCACCTCCAAGAAAGCAGAAAACCTCCTAGGAGAGAGATGCCCAGAGTAGTTCATTTCAATCACCTGACATATCTACATTTCAGTTTATATTCTGATGATTTCAATAGCTTGTAGGACTCCGGGCTTACATGGCTAGTAAAAGAATAAATAACAATAAAAAAGGTAAGGTCAAATGGCCAGCAGGACAAAAAAAAAACCAAAATCTTCAGAGGTTTAAAGGCCAAAAGCCCGCCCAACCCCCAATGGGCATTCTACCTAACATAAATGTTCGTAAATCAACCTCTTTGTTTTCATGCTTCACATGATAGGATTCTGATGAAGTTGCTCTCATTGACTCGCCTTCATTCCATCATCTCAGGGGGCTGCATGGTGACGCAGATCGCCACCACAGAAGAACCAGAAAAGGCAGAAGAGCATAATAGGGATTAGTATAAATTGTGGATCCCTGAAGAATATGATCATTTTATGCCCACACAGTCTGTTAGCAATTCAACTGAAATGTAGCTATGAAAAAACACATTCAAAAAATTGGTTTTTAGCAGTTCTTTAAATTTTCCACATTACTAGCCTGGCAAAAGGCCACCTCACCACTTATTTTAAGCCTGGCTCTTGGAATTATAAGCAGCCCTCCATTTGAAGATCTAAGATTACAACTTGGAGTATAGGGGGATAGGCATTCCCAAACATAAGACAGAACAAGATTATGTAAGGATTTATCAACCATTAGTAGTATTTTAAGGTCAATTCTGAATGACTTGGGTAACCAATGTAACAACGCTAAAACTGGTGACATGTGCTCAGATTTTCTTTTTCGAGTTAATATTTTCACTGCTGCATTCTGTACTAATTGCAAATGACTGATGTCTTTCTTAGGTAGTCATGTTTGGAGTGCATTACTGTACTGTAGTCTAGTCGACTAAAAACAAAAGCATAAATTAATTTTTCAGCGTCTTGTAAAGTTAAGTGAAAAAAATTCAGTCCTCATAATCTGGTTCATGTGTAACTTAAAGTTTAGGTCAGAGTCAATGATAACCCCTAAATTGCATACCTCCATCTTGATTTTTAAATATAAGGAATCAAGTTTATTTATAATACCCTCACTATATCCATGTTTGCCAATCACTAAGATTTTCCTTATTTAGTTTTCAAAAGTTACTACACATTCATTTAGAATACTGCTAAGATAATTGGATCAGAAAGCCAAGAGCATCAGAGTAATCAGGCACTATAGATAAATAAAGCTGTGTGTCATATGCGTAGTTGTGGTAATTCACATTGTGTTTTGAGATAATCTGACCTAATGGAAGAATGTAAACTGAAAAGAGCAGCAAACCCAGAATAAATCCTTGTCGTACACTGCATACAATTTCATGCATCTCTGAAGTACAATCATCACAACTAACAAAGAAATTTCTACTCGTTAAGTAAGACTGAAACCAATTTAAGACGCTTCTGGAGAGGTCCACCAATTGTCTAAGGCAGTTTATAAGAATGGTGTGGTCTATGGTGTCAAATGCTGCACTCAATTCTAAGAAAACAAAGAACAGATATGCAGCCCCTGTATGCATTAATTTACAGATCTTTTACTACTTTAACCAGTGTAGTTGAATGAAACTTATGAAGAATATAATGATTGTTCAAGTAATCATTAAGCTGCTTAATTACTGCCTTTTTTAAATTTTACTTATGAAAGGCAAGTTAGAAATTGGTCTAAAATGATCAAAGACAGTAGTGTTTTTCTTGAGCAGGGGTTTAACCACTGTAGTCTTTAGACAGTCAGGGAAGACCCCCATATCTAATAATGAGTTCACTATGTCAAGTACATGATCAGTTAGGTCCTCAGTGACTTCTTTAAAAAAAGCCTGTTAGTACTGGATCAAGGATATAGGTGGAGGGATTCAGTTGAGAAATTATTCTACATAGAAAAGGGTAGATCTATTCCAGTGAAAGAATTTAACTCGCTTAAAAGAGCATGCTGGGATTCAGTTAGATTAACTTTGGGGAGGATGTACTATATTATTTGTAATATCACTTGTTTTGTATTTTAAAAAATATAGCAAAAGCCTCACAAGTCTCATTAGTAGTTTTTAGGAGGCGTTCTGTTGAGTGAGCTGGGTTTAAAAGACAATCAATAGTTGAAAATTAAACTTTTGGATTACTTGCATTATTATTTATAATTTTAGAGAAAAATGACTGCCTTGTTATATTTGTTTGTTTTTGCCTTTAATATTTCATAGTGGACTATCAAGTTTAGTTTTTCTTCATTTTCCCTCAACTCTCCAGCATGTTCTCTTTAAATCAGACACTCTTTGGGCCTTTCAAGGTATAATAGTAATGGAGGATTTCTTAACTGTCTTTTCAAGGGCCACTATGTCAACTGCAACTCTCACCTTAACAAAACTGTTAGTATTTCTAAGTTCAGTACTGCAGTTGTGCTGATTGTTTAGAATATTAGCAAGCATTGAAGTTGCAGATGTATCAAAATACTGTTTTCTAACAATACACCTCTCATTAGTTATAGTTATTATTATTTCTACATTAAATAGCATGTAAAAGTGGTCTGATTTACTGATATCCATGACCTGCCTCACGTTGACTTTTAATCCTTTTGAAATCACTAAATCCACTGTGTGTCCTCTATTATGTGTGGGCTGACTGACTTTGTAGACTGAGATCAAAGGAGTGCAGTAAGTTGGGGAATTCTCTTGTTTTCGGGTATCATTGGTTGTCCACATAAAAATAAAATCTCCTACATTTAGAAACCTGTCATATTCAGTTATTATTATAGATACTAAGTCTGAGAATTCCTCAATAAATGATGCATTATATTTTGGAGGCCTATCAATGGTCAGTATGAGAGACTGGGAGACTCCTTCAGTAACACCAGCAGTATACTCGAAAGCCCTGAAATTACTAAAACCAGCATCTTTACAGCTTAATCAGCTGAAATAAATACTCAGTAAACCGACATCTTTTTTGCCATAGCGACCTAAGTGAGCAAAGCTGTAATTCAGAGGTGCTGCTTCAATTAATACTGCCACACCAACTGAGCTGAGCTACAGTTAGGTCCATAAATATTTGGACAGAGACAACTTTTTTCTAATTTTGGTTCTGTACATTACCACAATGAATTTTAAATGAAACAACTCAGATTCAGTTGAAGTGCAGACTTTGAGCTTTAATTCATGGGGTTGAACAAAAAGATTGCATAAAAATGTGAGGCAACTAAAGCATTTTTTTAACACAATCCCTTTATTTCAGGGGCTCAAAAGCAATTGGACAATTCACTCAAAGGCTATTTCATGGGCAGGTGTGGGCAAGTCCGTCGTTATGTCATTATCAATTAGGCAGATAAAAGGCCTGGAGTTGATTTGAGGTGTGGTGCTTGCATGTGGAAGATTTTGCTGTGAACAGACAACATGGAGCTCTCCATGCAGGTGAAAGAAGCCATCCTTAAGCTGCGAAAACAGAAAAAACCCATCCGAGAAATTGCTACAATATTACGAGTGGCAAAATTTACAGTTTGGTACATCCTGAGAAAGAAAGCAAGCACTGGTGAACTCAGCAATGGAAAAAGACCTGGGGCCTCATGTATAAATGGTGCGTACGCACAGAAATGTTGCGTAAGAACTTTTTCCACGTTCAAATCGCGATGTATAAAACCTACACTTGGCGTAAAGCCACACACTTTTCCACAGTACCTCATACCTTGTCGTATGCAAGTTCTCCGCTCGGTTTTGCAGACTGGCGACACCCAGCGTCAAAGCAGTGCTACTGTTCCTGTGTGGTTACTCTTCATTACACTGAAACTAACCGCATATTGTTTATTAGTGTAATGCATCTGATTGTGATTAACTTGTAACAATATAATGATCCAGGGAATGGCCATAGTATTCCAAATACCATACCTGCTTTAGCGTTGTTACTTTCACTGCACCTTCTTCTTCTTCTTCTTTCAGCTGCTCCCTTTAAGGGTTGCCACAGTGGATCATCTTTTTCCATATTACTCTCACTGTACCACTCGGAGTATTTATATCACTCTATCTGAGTGGGGAATCACAGCAGCAGCTGATCGGAAAGAGAATTATCGGTATTACAGCATCAAGCCCACGCTGCCAAAGCCACAGCAAAACATTTCAAAGCCTTTCCTGTACAGACCTCGCGGTTCAGAAACACTTTCATCTCAAAAACTATAAACGCACTCAATCAATTGCTCCTTGTAGAACTGTTTGTACTTATAAGTACAATTACCTCACTGTAAACTTGCAATACAGTTATAATATTGCATAACCTGCGCCACTTTATAAAGCGCGTATTTACATATGATGACGATATCATTTGTAAGATGAAATGCAGCAAAATATGTTTATTATATTATACAGATAAAACTTTAACTTCATTTAAATAATCTGTATTGTTAATAATTAAACATGTGAGGACACGGTGCCGCAGCGCTAACAAGTTTGCGTATTGTTCCTGCATTGTGCTGTATATTTGCTGAGACTGGCACGACACTGGAAGGACAGATGGAGAGAATAATTAAACACATACTATGAAGATATTTCAATGTTCCTTAAAAGTTTTGAAGAGTCGTCGTTGAAAGCTTACAGATGACTTAACGTCTATTACAGAGCTGATTGTGTGGCAATTGGGTATTTGGGGAAAGAAAAGTAAGGATAGGAATTGGAGATTAGAACGTTTGAAAGAGACAGGACTGCTACAATAAAGTATTTCATTGAAGGTCGCACATGGCGCAGCAGCATCTTGTATGAGACATGAACAATCACTGCGCCATCGTGTTCTTAATAACATGCTTTCATTCCAATCATCATGAAAATGACATCACATATACATCTCAGTATTTTAATTATTCAGAGAGCTGTAATATCACGAATGTAATGGATTCTGTGTCCTGTCGGAGAAAGAGAAAGAACAGAAGCACGTAGTGACACACACACATAGAGAACATAGAAGAACAAATGCAAAACAAAGCATTTAACGTGATACTTTAGTTACGATGGGATTTGAGAAACTAGTAAATTAAATGATTTTAAAATGAAGTTTATGATGTTCTACTTTAATGACAAAATAAACTACATGATTAAAGTGGGTATTTCGAGATTGAAGTTAACATTTCGTGCTTTTTTCCTACTCTATGCCTTTTTTTCACACTGTACCCTAATAAGCTTCCATATGACACTCAGACAGTGGGCCACGTCTCGCCTTTTCACAGCAACTTTGATATCTGACTTCTTTTTTATGTCAGGCACTGTGCGACATTGTGAACTTGAGCTTGTTTCTCCCGACACGCTATGTCACTCGATCAACTTCCTTTTCTTGTTTATTCTACTGTATAAACCAACAAATACTACGTTTTTCCTTGCCTCCACTTGGTATTCGCTGAAATTCTTCTATTTTCCCTCACGCTTTTCCCATTGCCTTTTCACAGAAAACTAAGCTTAAGGTCTATTTATATTGATTTGAATATTCAAAAAGGCGTAATTCTGGGAGGAACAGAAGGTGCGTGCATGTGTGTTAGTTTTCACGTTGACCAGGATTTATGTAGCGGAAGAACACGGAAGTTGGAGTATGCACGGATTTCTGCATCTGGAATTTTCTGTGCATAAGCACATTTCGGCTTACATTTGTGCTTACGTCATGTTATAGTGCGAATTCTACGCGCGCCGTTATGCATGAGGCCCCTGAACGTCCACGGAAGACAACAGTGGTGGATGATCGCAGAATCATTTCCATGGTGAAGAGAAACCCCTTCACAACAGCCAACCAAGTTAACAATGCTCTCCAGGGGGTAGGCGTATCGATATCCAAGTCTACCATAAAGAGAAGAATGCATGAAAGTAAATACAGAGGGTGCACTGCAAGGTGCAAGCCACTCATAAGCCTCGAGAATAGAAAGGCTAGATTGGACTTTGCTAAAGAACATCTAAAAAAGCCAGCACAGTTCTGGAAAAACATTCTTTGGACAGATGAAACAAAGATCAACTTCTACCAGAATGATGGAAAGAAAAAAGCATGGAGAAGTCATGGAACAGCTCATTACCCAAAGCATACCACATCATCTGTAAAACACGGTGGAGGCAGTGTGATGGCTTTGGCGTGCATGGCTGCCAGTGGCACTGGGACACTAGTGTTTATTGATGATGTGACACAGGAGAGAAGCAGCCGAATGAATTCTGAGGTGTTCAGAGACATACAGTCTGCTGAAATCCAGATAAATGCAGTCAAATTGATTGGGCGACGTTTCATGATACAGATGGACAATGACCCAAAACGTACAGCCAAAGCAACTCAGGAGTTTATTAAAGCAAAGAAGTGGAAAATTCTTGAATGGCCAAGTCAGTCACCTGATCTTAACCCAATTGAACAGGCATTTCACTTGTTGAAGACTAAACTTCGGACAGAAAGGCCCACAAACAAACAGCAACTGAAAGCCGCTGCAGTAAAGGCCTGGCAGAGCATTAAAAAGGAGGAAACCCAGCACCTGGTGATGTCCATGAGTTCAAGACGTCAGGCTGTCATTGCCAGTAAAGGGTTTTCAACCAAGTATTAGAAATGAACATTTTATTTCCAGTTATTTAATTTGTCCAATTACTTTTGAGCCCCTGAAATAAAAGGATTGTGTTAAAGAAATGCTTTAGTTGCCTCACATTTTTATGCAATCTTTTTGTTCAACCCACTGAATTAAAGCTGAAAGTCTGCACTTCAACTGCATCTGAGTTGGTTTTTTTAAAATTCATTGTGGTAATGTACAGAACCAAAATTAGAAAAAAGTTGTCTCTGTCCAAATATTTATGGACCTAACTGTACATTTCACTTAGTGAGAGAAAGTCGATTTTCACTGATAAGACCATTAATGTAAAAAGTCGTGCTGGTTAAAGCTCTAATATTCAGCAGAGCCATATTTAAGGTCTCAGAAGAGAAGAACTGAATCAGAGTGTTATGACAGCTTGAAATGGTAATTAAGTTATTAATTAATAATATTAATTTTTAAGTGTGTGTATGTATTTACTATATATGCATTTTACATGCTTGACATAGCTTATTGCTTGCGCTTATTTTGAATTGGATTTAATTTAATTTCACATGAGGGATGCCTAATTTATTTTTTTGCACTGCAGCATGTCAAGTTCTAGTTATGCCACTAGTTGTATATGTGGGTCATGCACCTTCCTGCCCTAATATACATATTTATAAAACTGAGCATATTTTTTAAAAAGTTCACTAAGCAGATTTAAAAAAAGTCTAATAAGAAGTTCTTCAATAAATAACTGAGAAAAAGGAGAGAAATACTTTGGGGAAAGAAATGTTGATGGGCAGCGTTTAAGCGGTAGCCAGGGGGGTCTGGCCACTTCAATGGATGCACTATGTTACTAAAATAGCCTCAAATCAAGGATCTTTTTTTACTATTTTTTTAAGACTATATTTAATTTAAATATGTTGATAATTAACAAATACACTACATGCAAATGCAGTGTTAGTGCTGTTACTTCGTAGGAAGGAATCAAGGGCTTGTGCCCAGGGGGCAGGGGTACCTTCGTGGAGTTTGCATGTGGGCCCCCATGGGTTTGTTCTGGTTTTGCTTCACGGTCCAAGACATGCAGATTAGGTGAATTAACAATGCTAAATCATTTTGTGATGTGTATGTGTGTGTTGTGTGTGACACTCTGTCCACTGTAATACTGTAATCTGTCTTGCACAAACTCTCTTTTGCGTGTCACTTATCCTTAAAAAAGACAGAAAAATTTTCAAATGCACATTTATAACAGTGTTATTTCATATTTAGCTTGAGATATTTACCTTGTATATTTTGTCTACAGTATTTCCCTCTTTTACTTGTCTAGTAGCTGCTCCTTTCAGCAAATTAGATCATCAGTAGTCAGCACGAGCGATTAAAACGCTTTTGCGTAAAGCGCATGCTCACTGCTTATGCCTGCCTATACAAACTGTGGTGTGGCATCTGAGCTCATCTCCATTACATGTCACACTCTCCCCAGTAACAAAATATTTAAAAAACAAAAATGTAATCTGCAATGTAAAAAATGTGGCACCTGAATGTTATGCTATGCGTACATTTTCTTGAAATAAGAAAGTGCTTATTTTGTCATAATAAAAAAACACAAACTAAGAAAAGTAATGTTTTCTGTCATGTAAATTAGTATTTGTGTACGTTTACGAAATTTTCAGTGTTAATGTATGTGAGACTTACTTCATAATATGATTTTATATTTCAAATAATTTACCATATTTGACATGAGATGTTATGTTAAGTATGTAGCAGTACAGTTGAGACAAAAAATGCAGCTAGTTTTGTGATTTGTCTATCCCCTCCAGCCTAAATGTCAAACTAAGCCCATGGAAATACCCAAGGAAAGGAAAAAGAAACTATTATAACTGTTGGTTTTGACTGACAGAGGAACTATGTGTCATGGCATCCAATTTTCTGAAGTACAGAATATTTAAAAAGGCTGGAGATGTTCAAGTTGGTACATTATTAATAACATGACACTGGCCATAAAGCATAAAAATATTGGAGTCTTTTAGTATGAAAAGAGCAGAAAGCAGTTAAGTCAATACATCAACAGTGTGTTGATGCAAAAAATATAACTCATGGATGAGATTTTTTTCCAGCAAATCCTTAAAAAAAAGACAGGTGTACATAACAACTCCTGCATAAGGTGTAAGAAAACTGAAACTTTGAAGTGAACGTTCACCAATCTGACCATTTTCAAATTGACTTATCCTGAGCAGGGATGTAGGGATGCAGGTAAGCTGGAGCCTATCCCACAAAGCACTGGCAGCAAGGCAGGAGCAACCCATAACTGAGAAAAAACGTAATATATTGCGACCATTACGGGGCACACAGTGAACCAAGAGTAAAGAATTCATGCTAGTGTTTTAAATGCAGACTTGTGGGTACTTTTAATTCAAGTCCTCTGTCATCAGAGAGAGCCTTAATGTATTACATCTTAGATGTCTACGAGGTTATATCCTATTAGGTACCTAAGTTAAATCTGAAACACGGTAGTATGATGAACATTCATCTCTCTCTGGAATGGTCTTTTATATTCTCTTGAGTCAATGTGACTGGGTGGTCCGCTCATCTTCTCTTGTGATTTAAGCCCCTTGCGCATCCAGTCTCCCTTCTGTAGCATGTTCCTTGTGATACACACTGGGCTCCTCCTGATAGAAGAACATGGCAGGCTGTAAAGCATCTTAAACTTGCAGGTCTCTTCTCTGAGTTTTTCTCTGCAGTGGTGGAAAGAACTGTAGCAATTTGAGAAAAAGAGCTGCTTGGGAGAATGCAAGTAATGAAAGACCTTACCTTGAAAGCACTAGGGCAATAGACTGAGACTGGTGCAGCAGATCACACAGAAGCCAAATTATGTGGCACACAGCAGGTATCTCAAATGTGCCAGCTACAGCAGAGTGGAAGCATCCCAACTCTCAAGTGGAGCGACAGAAGGGCAGAGAGAAACGTGGCAGGAAAGCTAAAGCAGGCAGCAGGTGCTGAAAATGTGGCAAAGCACATCATACAGAACAATCCAGGTGTCACATACCGAATCTGGACTGCAGGGGATGAGGGAAGAAGGGCAATTGGGAGGATAATCTCATTCTAAAGTCATGCAGCCAACACAGAGAACACTGCACTGTTAACTTAGAGGTGAGAGCAGTAAATAGTTCTTGGTGTTGATGTTATGACAGCTAAGAAGAAATGCTGAATTATTTTCAAAATTAAAAAAACAGAAACAGATGACTATATTTTTACAATATTCTAAATATAAGCTACAATGTTTATACCTTATGGAATACCAGAATTAGTAACGTGCTTATCAAAGCAACAGCAGCTGGGAAGAAATGAATGTAGTCTTTGCAGAGCTTGGAAAGGGGAAAGACAGAAATTGTGAACATTTATTACATGGAAAGGCAACACACTATGCAGATGACACCTTTTGCAGAAAAGCCTTGCTGATGCTGCCAAATGTGAAAACAGATTTAGGGAATGAAGGAATATCACACATAACATGAAGTGACATAATTGAGGCCGCTTAATCCACTTTAGGGTCTTGAAGGACTTGAGCCAGTCAGGTAACTTATAAATTTATACAGCGCAACAAATACTGGACACTTGGTTGATCTAAAAAGTAAATATCTATATTACTGACTAACAAAGAAATTAAAGTATCCTGTGGTTCATTGCTGGATGTTTCAAGTAGATTTTATCAGATTGAATTGCATATAAGAATTTCACTATAGTCTCTACACATGACAATAATGACCCCATAAATCCAATATTGTTTTAAATTTCATCGTGTCTGAAAAATAGATTCAGAAATCTACCAGAGAAAAATGATTGAACTTTTACTATGGTTGAACAGCATAGCCAAATGCTGTATATTTTTAATGAAAACTATACACAGTACAAGCATTGGGGAACTCAACTTAAAGCCAAATTTGCAAACAGAACTCGTGCTCTGCAAATACAGGACCTGAATATGTGCATCAGAGACCCGGGCACCCTATGCTGTTGTGACAGATAGGGGGCGCTATTGCTCCCTTGAACCCCTGTCCAAGACTCCAGACACCAAGTAAAAGTCCAATAGTTGACTTTATTAAATCGCCACAGTGCACAAAGCATCCTCTCCTCCACTATACTCATAAACAAATAACAATAATCACAATAATACAATCCTCCGACTCCCAGACGCGTTGCCACCCTTCCACCCAGCTCAGCTCGCCGTCTGGGAGCTCCCACAATCCTTTTATATTCCCTGACCTGGAAGTGTTCCTAATCCCCAGTCCATGTGATCTTGTATCACTTCCGGGTCAGGTAAAAAGTCCTTTTTATCCCGGAAGCACGTCATTCCCCTTATCCATGTGACATGGACGTACTTCCGGGGCGTAGGGTTAATAACCATTGTTTCCCCCCTGCAGCATCCCCTAGTGGCCCCCATGGCATCCAGCAGGGCTGCGTATAAAAACTGCAATGTCCATGATGCCCTGCTGGTCTTCGGGGGACCTCCATACTGCAGGGAGGGCTCCACCTGGTGGCTTGGGGGTATTGGCCGGGATAAACGGCCGGCCATACACCACAGCTGTACAAGTAGAATCACCTTCCACAAGATAATATGGGGTGCACAGTAGGAGTTTTGTTTCCAAATCCACAAAGCAAATGCTGGCAATTTATCATCACCTAAAACATATCTGTGCAAGGAGCAAAGTGCCGGTCCACTGTCCCAAGGCCAGGACGCATATTCATTGCTCATCCTGAATCTGAAGTTATCAGAATGGCACCTTGTGACAGTTCATTTAAGTACCCAGAAACTAGCTTTCCCAAGAAAGCTACGTACTGTGATTGCTCAATAATTTATACACACCTTTAAAAAAAAAAAAACAGAGACCACCTCTCTTGCTTGGCAGTCTTGTACAGTTATATTGTCCTGTTGGCTCCATCAGACTGTAATGTCAAACTGGAACAAGTGGGAGCTGAGTATGACACTCTTGGGAAAAAGTACATTGCAATCTGAGGGCATGGTCCTCTTCCTAAAAACAATAGCTTGTTCTGGTCAGGAAAAAGGGTGAGTAGCTGCCCAACTTTTGAAATTCAAGTTTACACACGAGAAGGACAATGAATTGATATAGTGACACCAGTCCTGTTGATGTTACTCCTATCAGTACAAATTGCCATGGTGTACTTACTCTCACCCACAAAATCATCAAGAAGCATTCTCCTTATAACTACTGTGTAGCACAGTCAACCAAAATCCTCTTTCTCCATTACAGTGGTTCACAATTAATAGTATATGGTTCACAGATGTTGAATTCTCTTCCAGATGTTCCACAATTAATCAGCGTTATCCCTCTGTTAAATGTCAACTCTCCTAACTCCTGAGGGAATTTGACATCTTTAATATGAAGGCTGAGTACTCACAGTTGTAGGCTAGAAGAGAGACTGAATAGTCTTTTACTGCTTCATCTCTGTAAATGTTCAAATTGAGCAGTTGAATTTGCCACCTTGGTAGTGTTGAGGAACTGAAATTAGTAAAATCTGCGGACACTCTGTTGAAGGATTTTAAGCGTGTATCCTTTCATACCCCAAAGAAATAACCTGATATCTTATGCCACAGTCTAAGGGGCATAGTTCAACATGACAGATCCACATTTTAGTAAGGCTCACACACCATATCACTATCCTTCTAAGACAAAAGCTACAATAACAGCTGTACAATATTTGTGTGATGCACATCAGCACACAATTAAAGGATTGGTTTTGAAACAAGCAAAGATGTCCATGCATTACATCTGAAAACAGTAGCTTGTTACTATGTTTATGGCATTTATTTTTTGTTACTGAAAGTGCATGTGAATATGAATTCCAGCCAGAGATGGATGCGAATGCCTGTCACTGTCAGTTTGGATTTTGCACATTTTCCCCATGTCCGCATGAGCTTTCTTCCGCATACTATGGTGCTCCTCCCATATCCCAAAGTTAGCTGGGAACTCCAAAACAGCTCAGTTTGACTGTTGTCTTGTTCAAGATCGGTCTCTTTCTTGCTGTACATGCTGTGTGTACTCTGACTCCCTACAGTCCTGAATTTAATAAAGCAGGCAGAGGAGATGAATGGATGGACATTTGTAATAGAACTTAAACTTGAGCGGACCTGAGAAAACATTTAGCCATTCTGGGTTCTGCCCATAATAATAATAATAAAAAAACTGTTTTAACAATTACTTACTTTAAGTATTCATTAGTGTTTTCAATGGAAAGGGCTTTCTTGTGAATATTGTTAATAAGGTGGCTATATTTCCATGAAAATTACTTCAACACAAGACAACCTAATCCCAACTCATTGACTCAAATTCCAGTGAATGTCTTTAATGACATTATTAATAATTTAAAAAGATGTATCCCAGTTACATTTGTTGATGCCATGCACATTTCCATTTAACTCATATCTATACTAATAAAAGGCAAAGCCCTCACTCACTCACTCACTCTCTGACTCATCACTAATTCTCCAACTTCCCGTGTAGGTAGAAAGTTGACACCATCTTCACGAAATTTGGCAGGCGGCTTCCCTGCGCTAACCGAAACCGATGTACATACTTATTTCGGTGGTATGACGTCACTGTCGGCTGCCATATTGAACTTTCCAACGTCACTAATTCTCCAACTTCCCGTGTAGGTAGAAGGCTAAAATTTGGCAGGCTCATTCCTTACAGCTTACTTACAAAAGTTAAGCAGGTTTCATTTCGAAATTCTACGCATAACGGTCATAACGGTCGACAACATTCGCCATGTTGAACTTTCTTATTTATGACCCCATCTTCACGAAATCTGGTAGGCAGCTTCCCTGCGTTAATCGAAACCATTGTAAGTACTTATTTCAGTGGTATGACGCCACTGTCGACCGCCATATTGAACTTTTCAACTGTCTTTGTTACATATGGGCCCATTTTCAAGAAATTTGGTATACGGGTTCCCAACGCTAACTGAATCCTACTTATGTACATATATACGTCCATAGCCTGCAGCTCGGTCATCATGTGAGGTGGCGTTGAGTCCCCCATTCCAATGCCTCCCATGTTGTTGGCTGCCTGCCTATATAAGGCCGTCCATTGCTCTGGTCTCTACATTCCCTTCATTGCTTCACCACGGGATTCACATCTCCTTGCTGATAACTACAACCTTTTTATTTAATCCATGGCTTATCTGCTGTTTTATTGTTCGTTTATTACAATTATAGTTATTGTGTAGGTATTTTAGACTTCCTTTACATTGTTCAGGTACCCATTTTCTTTATCTTTCCAACCATACCCCTATTAACATGTCTATTGAGGTGATCACCATCGATCAAACAACTGTCACTTACCGAGTGGTTTCCATGCCCGTAGATGGCACCTATCTTTTCCATTCTCTGTGTTACATATTGCACGGCCATATCAGGCTCACTCTTCATATCTGGAGAAACATTGTGTCTTATGTATTGAATGACTGGGACAGGTTCAAGGTGTGGACTGATGATGGTACAGGAGATAATTATACTACACAGGAGCACTATAAGAGTGAAATGCTTAAGCCCTTCACCTATTGTTCTACATGTGAGTTGATGGCTGCCTCTTAATTGTTCGGTTGTCGCTTTCAAGTGTACCAAAATAGCCAAATATTTTACACCTTTGGACAACCACCAATGCCTCTTAAACATCTTAGATTCACATGTGACGATTTCATGTTTTGATGTTTATGAATGTTTAAACTCTCAAAAGCTGTATGTGAAGTTATTGATGAAACCAGTTGTATGCTTACAACGCTTGACAGATGCCGAATGTCACTTCAACACAAGTCCTGCAAATACTGTCGTAATTGAAACAAACCATGAAACTCAAACCGGTTATGACAGCAGCAATCCAAGCTGTGAGATTTGAAACAAGATTACTTTTCACATGGCCAACTGTATGTTGCATGCTCAAGAGTAAGCTCAGCGCACAGTTTGGTCATATTACTGGAGGGCCGAAATGACAATGTTTTATACAAAGTGATCCTTAACAAATAATTATTGGTATATTTCCCCTCAGTTACAAAAGGTTTAATTTTCTTCTTAATAAAAATTTTAAGGCAGTACTTCGCCGCTGCGAAGCGTGGGTATTTTGCTAGTCTACTATAAAGCAAGAGATTACATGAAATGACAATTAGCAGTGAATTCACTTGCTTGTTGGATACAATGGTGGCCTTGTCAGGTAAGTAACAATAATTGCTGCATATGTTTCAATTAAATATAAAGATCTTTTTGAAGTCTTTTTATTTCCTTATTCCCTACATGTCTTATTCACCACCACTTGGCATAGTAGGTTTACAAATTACTGATAAATACAAAATGACACACGTTAAGACACTTCCGCTGTTTTGACTTGTTCATCTTCTGTCAGACTGCACAGATCCAAGGCAGTTACACATTTGCTCTGGAGGATCTGCAAAAAGTATAATGCCAAGGCAACTAATAAGTGGCATGAACACCAACTCATGTAATAATGAGGAGGTGACAATCTTATGGGACCTGCCTATCCAAAAAGGTAGAATAATCAAAGCAAACAAGCCAGACAGTCTTACTGAAGTGAACACAGAGAATAAACTCCTGCTAATAGATGTAGCTGTACATTATGAGATAAGCACATCAATCGAAATCTCTAGGATATGTGAAATGACGTTAGGCAGTGCCAGTGGGTGCCCTTGGTCTTATAAAGAAGGAACTTGGACACTATTTCAGCAGGAGTCCACTTGACATTGAAACATGTCTACTACAGGAAAGTGTCCTCCTAGGGACAGCGTGCGTGTTATTAATGAAGAGAGACATGGGTTTTGTTTCCTCTGCTCTATTGTCAAATGTTTTTTCTTCCTATGTATTTAAATAAATCTGTGTCTTTATATGTATTCTTTACATAATTAGTATTTTGCAAAGTTTGCATTTGTATTTACCTGTGAACTTTTTACAGCGCTCTAAGTCTGTACTCAGTAAAGAGTGATATACAACAATAAAATGAATTGAATTATCCTGTGGCTTCTGATGACCATAGTTTGGCCACTGCTTTATCTATACTAATAAAAGGCAAAGCCCTCACTGACTGACTGACTCACTGACTCACTGACTCACTCACTCACTCACTCACTGACTCATCACTAATTCTCCAACTTCCCGTGTAGGTAGAAGGCTGAAATTTGGCGGGCTTATTCCTTACAGCTTACTTACAAAAGTTAAGCACGTTTCATTTCGAAATTCTACACGTAAAGGTCATAACGGTCGACAATGTCCGCCATGTTGAACTTTCTTATATATGGCCCCATCTTCACGAAATTTGGTAGGCGGCTTCTCTGCGCTAACCGAAACTGTTGTATGTACTTATTTCGATGGTATGACGCCACTGTCGGCCGCCATATTGAACTTTCCAACGTCACTAATTTTCCAACTTCCCGTGTAGGTAGAAGGCTGACCCCATCTTCACGAAATTTGGTAGGTGGCTTCCCTGCGCTAATCAAAACCGATGTACATACTTATTTCGGTGATATGACGCCACTGTCGGCCGCCATATTGAATTTTCCAAACCTCACTAATTCTCCAACTTCCCGTGTAGGTAGAAGGCTGAAATTTCACAGGCTCATTCCTTACAGCTTACTTACAAAAGTTAAGCAGGTTTAATTTTGAAATTCTTCGCATAATGGTCATAGCGGTCAATAACGTCCGCCATGTTGAACTTTGTTATTTATGGCCCCATCTTCACGAAATTTGGTAGGCGGCTTCCCTGCGCTAACCGAAACCAATGTACATACTTATTTCGGTGGTATGACGCCACTGTCAGCTGCCATATTGAACTTTCCAACGTCACTAATTCTCCAAATTCCCGTGTAGGTAGAAGGCTGAAATTTGGTACTTATTTCGGTGGTATGATGCCACTGTCGGCCGCCATATTGAACTTTTCAACAGTCTTTGTTACTTATGGGCCCATCTTCAAGAAATTTGGTATGCGGGTTCCTAACGCTAACTGAATCCTACTTACGTACATATATATGTCCATAGCCTGCAGCTCAGTCACCGTGTGAGGCGGCGGGTCCCCATCCCAACGCCTCCCACGTTGTTGGCTGCCTGCCTATATAAGGCCTTCCGTCGCTCCAGTCTCTTCATTCCCTTCATTGCTTCACCAAGGGATTCACGTCTCCCTGCTGATAACTACAGCCTTTTTATTAATCCACGGCTTCTCCACTGTTTTATTGTTCATTTATTACGATTATAGTTATTGTGTAGGTATTTTAGACTTACTTTACATTGTTCAGGTACCCATTTCCTTCATCATTCCAACCGTACCCGCATTAACATGTCTATCGAGGTGATCACCATCGATCAAAGAACTGTCACTTACTGAGTGGTTTCCATGCCAGGAGATGGCACCTATCTTTTCCATTCTCTGTGTTACATATTGCCCGGCCATATCAGGCTCACTCTTCATATCTGGAGAAACATTGTGTGTTATGTATTGAATGACTGGGACAGGTTCAAGGTGTGAACTGATGATGGTACAGGAGATAATTATACTACACAGGAGCACTATAAGAGGGAAATGCTTAAGCCCTTCACCTATGGTTCTGCATGTGAGTTGATGGCTGCCGCTGAATTGTTTGGTTGTCGCTTTCAAGTGTACCGAAATGGCCAAATATTTTACACCTTTGGACAACCGCCAATGCCTCTTAAACATCTTAGATTTACATGTGACGATTTCCGTAGTGGACACTTTGATGTTTACGAATGTTTAAACTCTCAAAAGCTGGATGTGAAATTATCGATGAAACTGGTTGTATACTTACAACGCTTGACAGATGCTGAATGTCACTTCAACACAAGTCCTACAAATACTGTCGTAATTGAAACAAACCATGAAACTCAAACCGATTATGACAGCAGCAATCCAAGCTGTGAGATTTGAAACAAGATTACTTTTCACATGGCCAACTGTACGTTGCATGCTCAAGAGTAAGCTCAGCGCACAGTTTGGTCAAATTACAACCGGAGGGCCAAACTCAAAATGTGGTATACAAAGAGATCCTTAACAAATAATTATTGGTATATTTTCCCTCAGTTTAAAAAGGTTTAATTTTCTTCTTAATAAAACTTTTAAGGCAGTCCTTCGCCGCTGCGAAGCGCGGGTATTTTGCTATATATATATATAGATATAATGTGTGTGTGTATAGATAGATAGATAGATAGATAGATAGATAGATAGATAGATAGATAGATAGATAGATAGATAGATAGATAGATAGATAATGTGTGTGTGTGTGTGTATGTATATATATATATATATATATATATATTGTCACAAAGCTGAGACATACTCAAGAAAGGTTTGGGGCAGCCACCCGTATATTCTGGTATCCTGGCTGCAAAGTCGTTTTTTATCACAATCAACAGCACTGATGTGCATACAAATGAGTCCAAAACAAGACTGAGGGAAAAGGGAAAAAGGGCAGGCTTTTAAAGGGGAAGACAGGAAGTGAGGTCATGGGAATCGGGCACGTGTTCGTCACTCATTGGATCAGGCCCGGACGTGACATCAGGGGGGCAGGCGCCAGTTAGTTCTGTCTCCATTGGTTCAGTCCCGGAAGTGATGTCACGAGAGCCAGGTGGAGTCTCCCAGGGATGGTCTACAGGGAAGTGAGAAAAAGAGTCAGTGCACTCTGCCACAGCCCGGCCTGTCTCAGAACTGCCGTCACTCAAGCCCTTTAGCTGCCTCCCATGCGCACGTGTGTGACAATATATATATACAGTATATGTAATATATGCAGATAGATAGATAGATAGATAGATATATATATAATGTGTGTGTGTGTATGTATGTACAGTATGTATGTGTATATATATATAGAGAGAGAGATATAGATATATATAGATATATATATACTGTATATGTAATGTGTGTGTATGTATGTATGTGTATACAGTATATATATATATGACAGCAACACTCATAACAGTGACAAAACAATTACATTGACAATCATGTTACGTTATTTTCAAAATGTTTCCTTTAATTTTTCATTACTTCTTTAACACACTACTTCACCGCTGCGAAGCGCGGGTGTTTTGCTAGTAAGATAATAAAAATACCAATGTATTCAAAGGGAATAATAATAATAATAATAATCTTGATGCCATGCCCAGGACTGTTTCCTGCCTTTCACACATTGCTATTATCTCTGCTTCACCCTGAACTGGATTAGGAAAGTTTGAGAATGTTATGCTATAGTAATAAGGAAACTTGGGCGCTTTCCACAAATCCTGCACTGTAATTCCATTCCTGTGTTGAATGATCCTGTATCTCTCTTCAGTCATACTATTTTAAGGCATTAATTTGTTTTCTTTTACTTAACATACTGCCTGTATGATTATTTTTGTCATATTCCATGAGTGTTTGTAAAGCTTATAATTCAGCCTTAATTCTTTGGGTGCAAGGAATGATCTCCTTGTTTACACTTTATAGCATTCCTGAAATTCCTAGCTTATTTTTAAATGTGAGGACCTCTTCTTGAATGGAGTAGAACCTTTTCTTGTAGTCATATTTCTTTAGTATTTTGAGAGGTGAACCTGTACCAATTTCTAGATACGTATCCAGTTTTGTTACTTTTCATTATTAATGAATCGTTTGTAGTAATAGTAGGTGACCCTTAAAATTTGAACTCATATTTAACACAAATGAAAAAAAAATGAAGTTTCTGTTTTCTGTTTCAATGCTCTGATAAACTCCTCACTTAATGATGAACCGTTATGATAAACTAATACTCTCAAACCGACTTCCATAAGTCACACTAGGCACATTACTGTACCAGTCTGCACCTTTTTATCTTTTGTAAAGGTCTTGGCCATTAATGGTATTTAGGCAATAGTTAGGTGCTCTTGTAATTTATACCCGACACTCAGGAGTGAGATTGTTTAAATACTTGCAGCTTTATTTAAGTCCTTTCCCAGTTTTGGCTAAGCAATAGCCTTATTGTATATTATTTGGAATCTGATTATCAAATTGAGTTCTGAAGTGGTGAGTTTGCAATGTTTTTTTGCCTTTTAGAGTAAGTATGTTTGAGGAATGCTGAGTTAACACAATCACATCCTGGTGCTGATCCTAGCTTTATATGCAGCAAAGATGTGTCATGTTCTTTAGGACTCAAGCCTTCAGAGTGTATCACATCTTTTAAAACTTGTACAAGTCTACACCTTCATTCATTCTGAATCCCTGTTTGTTGTAACTTGATGGCAGCACAGCCTCCATGGGCAAGCTGCTGGATCCCTCTCTAGTTCTTCAAACTGTAACAGATAACATTCATAATTAATTTGGCTGCCTTAAGTTATTGAATCAGGCAATTTGTGTCAAATGTTTCTAAGCTGAAAAGAGTCTTAGGAATGAATAATTCAATGAGGATATGCTTCCCCAGTCTGTCAACATGAAGGAGCCACTCTACAAACTAATCAGGGTAAAAATGACTGGACATCATACTTGACATATAAGACCGCTTTCCACAGTTTAGAAGATCCGCTTGTGCCACCCAGCATTAAGCTCTATGCCCCAGCTACAGAGTGGTAGAAACATTTTTTTTTTTACTATCAATGGGATATTGGGAAACCAGTGTAATACACAGCAAGGAAACAAACAGAAGAGCATAGACATGTGCACTAAAATAATAAAAAATAAATACTTAAAATAATGAAGCCGCTATTTTCACTTATAAACTATAAACGCTGCATCTGCAGTAAAGTGCCGTGATTTTCAGGGTGCCCACAGCTGGCATAACCTCCTTAACCTGGGACATCGATAGTCATGAAATGAGATGGACTAAGGCAAATGAGGAGAGATTCGTGCAAAACAGTGCATCGTGCTTTTTATTGCAAATAGTGTCCCAAAGCAAAGTGCAGTGCAGTTCCTTCCCAAATAAATAAACCTCAATAAACATCAGTGCTCTTGGAGTTTAAAATCTGTCAATAAATAATTCATTAACAAAGGTGGAAAAAAAAGATAAAAATTGGGTCTGTCAAAACACAAACAAAAGGTTGGAGCTACTTCCATTGTTGTCGACAGAGGATAGCTTCTTTTGGTGTCCAGCATTTCAAAACCCTCCAGGCTTCTTGCCACATTTTCCCACGACCACAGGTGCTTCCCTTAGCTAGTGATCCAACATCCCCACATCTGCCTTCCTCTGTGGTCTAGAAGTCTAAGGCCTGTCAAGGTCATAGTTATGATCATGGTTCTCCTCTCCTTTTTTCCTCCTTTTGTCCTTTCCCCAGGCTTCTTTTATACCTTGGGGACACAGGTGCAGTGTCAGATGGCTTGCAGAATGTCAATGGAGAACAGCAGAGTTGACAGATCAAGCAATCAGCTCACCTTCCCATTAAACACTCCACAGCGGCATCATTTCACAGTGGAACACTCTCACACCCACAAGCCTGAGCTGCTGCACTGTTTTTTAACTAAAACTCACACTGCCATGGACCCCTAAATGTGCTTTACCACAGGTGCCAGACACATCTACTAGAAACCTATGTGTTCTTTACGGGGCTGATGGATTTGTACGATCATCTGGTGGTATTCAAAACATAGGCAGCAGTAGCTGTATTTCAATATAAAGACTGAAAACCATCCTCTTTTTTGCACATAAGTATGACAGGATAACAGGAGCCTTCAAGACTTTGCCTGACTTTCACATACATTATAAATATACCAGTAACGGTGCACTGCACAATAACATGCAGCGAATACACTTGACTTGAGCATTCATAGTTTTCATCCTCTTTCTCTGTACGTTTAGCATTCATTTGCTCAGAGGTTGATGCACTTGCTGCTTCCTGAGCAGCTCTTCTTTTCTCCACCCTAGCGGGCTGCTGCTTCTCTTCTTTTGTCCACATCTTTTCGCATTAAAACTGAATAAGTCAGTGTTTGTGTTGCAATTACTTAGTACATTTTCTTTCATTTTTCACTTAAACTGGCACTTAAGTCTTCAATCTGCCTCAAGAATAATTTAAGATATGAAGAGTTAGGGAAAGTGGTGGCGAAGGTGGTAGGGATGAGAATGGCACCCGTATGCATGAGCTGCACGGCCGCCCTGCTGGCCGCTGCCTAGATTTGATTCTACAATAAAATAAAAATAAAAAGAGGAATAATCTTGGAGTTCAATCATCACCCCGAAAGCGGATAGTAGATGTCACGTAGTATACTGTACGTGCACCAAATTTCAGGTCAGTAGGTGAAACTGTTTGTGAGCTACAGGTAATTTAAAATCCTGGACAGACAAATGAACAGCCACGGTAGCGTATTATATATAAAGTCTACCCATCCCGACAGCTTCACCTGCGGATTTGTGAAACAGGACAGTAAGGAGGGCCCCTCCCGGCTCCCCACTCCTGACGTCACGCTTCCTCCTCCCTCCTCTGTCTCGGATTAGCGCAAATATATCGCTCCTGCAAGCGAACTATGATTCTTAGCGCAATGAAATTGCAAAATCAAAACCAAAATAATGATTTAGAAATATGCTTTGAAAAAAGTAAAAAATAATAAACATAACATAATTACATCAAAAAAGGAAAAATAAATGTAAAAAATATACAAAAATAACAAGACTTCTAAATCATAAGAACAACAAAAAGCCTGGCCAATGGGTAGGAGCACATTTAAGAATTTAGTAACACTAGGGGACTCTGTGCCCTGCTCACTTCACTTGCCCACCCCTGGGTTTGGTTTTCCGGATATACAACTTAAAGAGATTGTTATTTTCATGGGAATTGTTACATATGCATTATTTTCATTTTTACTTTAAAACTTTTGTAAAAACAATACTTTTCCTTTATTTCTGGCCCCAGGCGTGGTTAAATCTCTTTCTCACAGGACGTATAACGCTGCTCACATTGTGAAGGGGGGGCGGCTGAACGCACGCTAAGGAAATGCCGTTGGATCATGTTGTCTTGCTGCTGGCGAGCTGCATGTTCTGTTTGTTGCGCTGCGCATCGATCATTTAAAAGCCTGTAGAGCAGCTGTCCTTTTGTCACTTCACATCTCTGCCACTCGCATTGTGTTGTGGGGGTGGGGTGGCGGAACACACGCTAAGGAGAGGCGGTCGGATCATCTGCTGGCTTGCTGCTGCTGCTCCTAGCAAGCTGCGTGTTCTGCTTGTCATTGTTTTAAGGGCTGGGAGCACATGATGTGTGTCTGCCAAAAGCATTTCAACAACTGCTAGGTTAGATGTCCGTGAACTTGTTTTAAATGTTGTCTCACTGCCTTATCTCACGTGATGTTAAAGTGTCTCTCGTGGGATGTAAAATTGTCTTACGAGAAGATCATGTCTCATCTCCCTCCCAAGATTTTTTTTATAATAGAGAGATTTGGGGAAAACCAATAAAGGTGTTTGGGTGAAGATATTGTAGCTGTGTTTCTCCAGTTTTTCCAAGATTCTGCAGCCACCAGAAAGATTCAAGCATCGAGTATGAGACGTACACAAAAAATTCATATACAAATATATTAGTTTTTAAACTTTCAGTGGTATTCAAAGCAAAAATAGTTCACACAAAATAAAAGGAAAAAACTGCTAATATAAAAAATAATATCTTGTCTATGATATCTCTGGCTTACCTATTTTATATGTATTTAAGTTACTGTTGCTAAGTACATTGCTGTATACATTACTGTATATGTACAGTAGCTATATACGGTCAGAAGATTGTATGCCTCGTTCTTTTCCATTTGCAAGCAATCTTTTTAACCGAAGAATGTTTCATTGATATGTTAGGGGATAAAAGAGAACCATCCATTAGCTATTTACCTATATAAAACTAACATTTTATTTTATTTAAATAAATATTTAAGTGAGTTTAAGATTAATTTCCTAGGATTGGCTCTTACAGGTATAATAAAAGATGCCAATAAGTTGCACAATTTTGGACCACTTTCACAAGGCAAAAAAGGCCAGCTAGTATTGTACTACAGTAATCTAGCTGTGAGGAGATAAATGCATAAATTAATTTCTCAACATAATTTCTAGTCACAGATAACTGGAAAATAAGATGCTTTTTTGTTATTAAAGACAAGAATCAAATATTCCTCTGAGATTCCACGAAACAGACATGTGACAGATAAGTTGGTCAAAGAAAGACTCTGGTGTTAGACTCGGTGTGCTTATCATTCCCTTAGAACAAATCAATAAGTGTTCTGTTCTACTGCAGCTGAACTTTAAACAGCATTAACAACACAAAAGCATTTTGTTGGTTGTAAAGCAGCAGCAGCATGACTTCTTTTCTGTCTTCACATATATATGTGTGTTATCAGCATAAAAATGTTATTCCAGCTCACACCTAAGAAAGACTGATCCAAGAAAACACTGCGAACACAGAATAAAAAAAGACCAAGGGCAGAACCCTTCAATGACTGTGGCACAGTTGGACTTATAATTACTGAGGAGAAGAGATTCTTGTCTTTCACTCAGATAAGATCTAAGCCCTGCAATGCAATGCCTGAGAACCAAATACTCTTCATTCTAGTGAGCAAGATATCATGTTTAAGAGTATCAAATGCTGCACTCACATCCAGCATTTACCCCATTCTAACAAAGCCAGAGTTACTCACCCTTGGTAGGTCATTAATTAACTGCATAGGGACATGATAAAATTTACTAAAAAGTAAACATCATTCAGTCCATCAAGTTCATCAAACCTTTCCAAATGCTTAATCTTAGCAAGGTCATTGGTCAAGAGCAGGTGCAATGGGCTATAAAAGCAGGTCATGTAAGAATAGATAATCATTCAGGTCATCTGAACATTATTCACTCCAATACTTTTTTAACAAAAGATCCCATTGAACATTTCAAATATATTATTATTATTTAGCCATTCCATCTATCAATTCTCCATACCCACTTATCCAAGGCAGGGTCATGGGGCAGCTGGACCCTATCCCAGCAATCACTGGATGCAAGGCAGGAGCTATCCCTGAACAAGGTGCCAGTCCATCACAGGGTGAACATACACAAACACATTAGCTAGTTAAAGTAATGCCAGTTCACCTAATCTGCATGTCTTGACATTGTGGGAGGAAATTAAAGTACCAAGACTCGGGAAGAACATGTAGACTCCACACAGGGCACACCTGGGATGAGGATCCCAGTTTCGTTTTGGTGATGCATCACCACTGCCACTGTGCTATTCTTTTATATAGGTGTGATCACAAGGGTTCATTGCAGCACCCCAAAACCACACACACACACAAGTCCCAGTATAATAAAAAGGTTTATTCTCATAGATAGCTTTAAAAAAGGCTTTATTGTGGCATAAACACAACACAACACAATTCTTCTCTCTATTTCTTCTCCTTGTGAGCTTTGTCCATTCTCCACACCCAACTCCAACTTACCTGGATGAGGTTGTATGACTTCTTTTATTTTGGACTTGGGAGTACTTCTGGTGCGAGGGTATAGACTATTGGAAGCACTTCAAGCTCAAATGAAAGCCCCAGAAAACACAAAATAAGGGTCATTAATTCTAGCTACTCCTCCTGGTGGCCCCCATGGAGCCCAGCAGGGCTGCCCTATGGGACTATAAGTCCCAGCATGCCAAATGGGTGTCCGTGTGGTGATCCTGACCTAGGGATGCTTCCATGTAGCATATCAGAGGACCCTGTCAGCACTATAGGGTCTCTCCCCCTGTCCTTCCATCATACTGGCCTCCCGGCCGAGTGTTTTTCTTTGGTCCAACCCTGTTAGGATGCCAGCATGCCCACTTCTGTACTGACATCTTCTGCCACCCTCCTGGCTAAGGCAGGGAACATCTTTCCACTCTTGTGCCCATTAACCCGCTGGGGCTTCCGACTAGGTAAGAAAAGGGAGTCCATCCCAGCAGAGTTACCAATCCCTACATACCATCCATTACACACGTAATTTATGGTTTGGGCTATTAAGAGCTACATCGAAAACTCAGTAGAAGTTTCAATATCCTGCACTTCATCAACTATCTGCACTGGCCTTTTGAAGCCTGGCCTGTTGCATTACAGTATTAAACATATATGGCAGGGTCATGAAGATATACCAGTAAAACACTGGAACTGGGACTACACACAGTATAGTGCATCTGTTTGTTATGTACTGCTTTGTAACAAAAACAGCAAAAGGTTTATTTGATATTAAAGGTAAGGTCATGTGAAAAGATCATTTCCCCTTGGGGATTAACAAAGTATATAAAAACAGAGTGGGCAGCATGGTGGCTCAGTGGGTAGTGTTGGTGCTTCGCAGTTAGGGGACCCGGGTTCGCTTCGAGGGTCCTCCCTGCGTGGAGTTTGCATGTTCTCCCTGTGTCTGCGTGGGTTTCCCCCGGGTGCTCTGGTTTCCTCCCACAACCCAAAGACATGCAAGTTAGGTGCATTGGCGATTCTAAATTATCCCTAGTATGTGCTTGGTGTGTGTGTGTGCGCGCCCTGCGGTGGGCTGGTTTGCTTTCTGCCTTGCACCCTGTGTTGGCTGGGATTGGCTCCAGCAGACCCCCGTGATCCTGTAGTTATGATATATCGGGTTAGATAATGGATGGATGGATAATTCAATGTATTGTAGAAAGGGATGAATAACCACTCTGTTTGTATCCATCCATCATCTAACCCGATATATCATAACTACAGGATCACGGGGGTCTGCTGGAGCCAATCCCAGCCAACACAGGGCACAAGGCAGGAAACAAACCCCGGGCAGGACGCCAGCCCACCGCAGTACATTGAATTAATTCTTAGTAAATAGAAATAAGATTTCTCTTCAAAATTTGTCTTCAAAACTATAAATTCTCCTAGTAACCCACATCAGCCACCTTGTTATTTACTTGTTAGAATGAAACTTTTCACTCATAGCTTATGAAGACCTAACTCTCTCTGGTGAACACCGCAGCCTTTACAGATCCAGTTTCCTGTCTTTTGTTTGTTTGGGCTCTGCAAATGTCTTGCTGTGTCTGTGTGGCTCTCCTCTGGGTGCTCTCGTTTTCACATTCCCCAAAACATTCATCTTAGATAAATTAGTAATGAAAAGATCCATTTTTTTAATGACCTTTGATTATTGATGGACTCGGTGGGGTACTAAAGGAACTTAGCAGCCTGCTGTATGTTAGAGATGTTCACATCTCAGTTCAGGCGCAGGGTTTACACACACATACTTCTGAGATGAAAAGAACAGACACACCAAAGGAAGAGCCGGAGTAGGAGGGAGATTAAGCTAAACTTAGGAAAACAGAAAACCACAGGAGAGAACTGAAGATCAGATAGTTCAGTTCAGTAAGGTACAATTTTTTAAGTTTACAGGCAGGTGCCACAATACCTGCCAGCAGGCAATGAGAGGCATAGTTACACTGTTCTTTTTCATATCATCAGTATTCTGCTTAATTCAGACTCTGAGGTTGTTGTTTGAAATAGGGAAACTAAAAAATGAACAGGATTCTCTAGTTGACTTCTAATGAAGACCATCTGTGATATTTTTTAGTTTTATTTAATTTAGGTTTTTTGGACCTACATATAATATTATCATTTTTGGCTCATGTCTTGTATTATTTTCGCCATGCTATTTGGAAGTGTCACCTGACCTTATAAGTTGCACTAATAATGTCATTTAGATTATGCTATAAATATGCATCAGTTTTTAATATGCTGTATACCTCAGTGGATAAATCGGTATCTGCTCTTTCTTAGCATGATTAGCTTATATGTCAAGTAGGCCTTAGGGCTAGGTTGATTTTTGGTTCCCTGACTCACACTTACATCTTTGACATTTGATGTTTCTACTGGTCTTGAGCCACTCACAATTATCCTTGTACAGATTTACTTATCCTTAAACACCATCATCCTAGATGTTACATCCAGGGTTGCTATTTTATTTAAGTATAATTTTGTGTTTTGTGTCATAACTTCTGTCTTCAGTTTTGTTCTTTTTGGGTCAGTTCCAGTGTGTTGTCGCTGAGGATCTGGTCTTGGTATGTTTTTATGGTAACAAAACGTGGTTTAGCACTGTTGCAGGGCTCCTCAGAGCTGTGGACTATCAGCAGATCACAACCAACCAAGACTAAGTACATTTGCAGTGTGCTTCTTGGAGTCGGAGAAGGGAAACAAAATTGCGTACTAACTAAGGCTGTACTCCCAATTAAAATTTGTTCTGTACCTGAGCACGTTTGTCTGCATGTAATCCCCAAAAGTCTACTTTGTTTGGCTAGCGTGATCACTCCGTGCCAGGTCTACTATATTGTGCCCTGGCCCACTTGGAAGAGGTGTGCCCAAGCACGGTTCAGTTGGATTCGAGAACAGTGTGATCGCTAAATGTGCCCAAGCATGCACAACAGACATGACATCAATAATGTGACAAGTCCGATAATGCAATTCTCATTTCATTCAATACAAGTTGAGTTAAAAACAGGTTTTTATTCTCACCTTACAAATGAGCATGCATTGTAGTTGGCAAGAAGAGCTGGAAATTCCTCCCTAAACATCATTTGTCTCCGTAAAAATCTCATTTTACGTGCAGCACACTTAAAAGCAAAACGCTGCTCTAAAGACTCAATAAATCTTTAAGAAGGTAGAGCATTATCCAGCCCAGCGTGACTTAAAAAAAAACGCAAATAACTAAAATTATTTTGACATGCATGTTGTCACTCTGTGTTCGGATCTTGTTTTGGCTTTACACAAAGTCGCATGGTCATGATAAAAGCGTGCCCGGGTCCAGAATATTAAGTACAGTGTGAGTGCAGGCCAGCGGGGAAGTAGGAAGGGGGGACAATCACACGTGCCTATTGTGACTACATCCTTAGACCACTCTTGAGCAGGTCCAACTGATGTAGTACAGTAGGTAATGTGACAATATGAATTCCGTACACATCAGAAAGACTCTTACAGACATGAAAAAGCACTTCTGCGCCATTAAAAAATATTGACAACATATTTTATAATGTATGTTTGAGTTGGGGCGGCACGGCAGCGCAGTGGGTAGCGCTGCTGTCTCGCAGTTAGGAGACCCGGGTTCGCTTCCGCTGCTCCCCGTGACGGCGTGGGTTTCCTCTGGGTACTCCGGTTTCCTCCCACAGTCCAAAGACATACAGATTAGGTGCATTGGCGATTCTAAATTGTCCCTAGTGTGCTTGATGTGTGAGTGTGTGTGTGCACCCTGCGGTGGGTTGGTGCCCTGCACGGGGTTTGTTTCCTGCCTTGTGCAATGTGTTGGCTGGGATTGGCTCCAGCAGACCCCCGTGACCCTGTAGTTAGGATATAGCGGGTTGGATAATGGATGGATGGATGGAAAACCTTAATTGCTGGCATGTTGCTGTTAATGGGCATCAGACAGCGAGTTGAGCAAATTAAGGAGAAACATGAAGCCAAAACAAGATTGTCTGCAGTTTGTTAAACTTGGCACAGTGACAGCATTTATACCTGAGGATCATCTCCTCTTAGTCTGTTGTTGATCCACTGCTAGTACAGTAATATCTCAGGTACATGACAACTGAATCTTTGTGTTATATTTGTTTGATATTGTGTAGGTTATGAATTATTGAATCATTTTGTATTATGTTAACATTGTATGCATTAGTTTTCTTTGTTAATGTCATCTGCCCTGTCTCCTGTATGTAGAACCCAAGGAGGTGGGACCATCTGATTATGTAGTTGTGGGACTGCCCCCAGCAGTATGAATGGAGAAGTGCTGGTTTTGAATCCTGGCATTTGATTTGTGATTCTTGTTTGATATCCTGCTTCGATTAGATGGCACTGTTTGCTGATTTTTGAATTTGTTTGCTTTAGGTTCTTGCTTTTAAGCAAAGCCTATTTTTGTTGCTTTGTGTCTGCATTGTCTTTTGTGCTCCATTTTGAATTCCTTATAAAAAAAAATATAAAAAAACATTAAATAGTTTCAAAGAATGCTGTTTTTTTCATTTGGCCAGAGACTTTTACTGCTTTTCCTTCTCTCCTCTTGATATTTGTGGACATTTTGAAATTTGTTGAACTGTGAAGGCCATATCCCAATTTTGGGCATGTGCAGGCCACAGAGCCTGCCTTTTGAGTTTGGGGTTAGGCAGCCTGAAGGAGAGGAATAGTTTGCTAAATTAAAAAATTAAGTTAGTATCTGGCCGTTTCTTGCAGTTTTTGTGTGGGAGGATTACTGTGTTAGTGTTTCTGCTGTAATATGCACAGTGTGAATATAGAGATTTTTAGGGCTTCCCTTTATGCTCTTTAATGTTTCTGTGGTGTCAAAACATGAAACAGAAGTTTAGTGATCAAGGGTTTTAAATTACCCAACAGAGAAGCCATTTTGTTCTGATCTAGGCAACATTTCTCATTGTAATATTCAACTTTTTGATCAAATCAGCTTAAACGTACAGGAAGAAGACATTAGTTGCTTGAAGAGAAAAGAAGCTGGTACATGTATGCTTTTATATATTGAAAGAGGGAAACATGTTTGTTGCATGAGGCAGACAAGGGATTGACATTGTTCATGATAATAGCTTTGTGATCAGGCAAACTAGGGTGTCATCATATCAGGCTTCGTATAGAAAATCAAACAGAGTAAATTTAAACAAGAATACTGTACATGCAGAAAAATCAATGATTTAACATATATCATAACAATCAATAATAGATACAAATCTAGCAGTACTAGTGTAAAAGAGGGCTGTTATCTGGAATATTAACATGACCAATCATAGATGAAGACTGAGAATTAAACTGAATTAGTTATCCTGCAAGGTCTGTCAGAAAATCAGCATCGGGTTTTGGAAGCCAACATATTCAAATTGAGAATTTTTTGCTCAAACCAACGATCACTATTTCAGGACTATATAGACAAATGATGAATGAACCATTTACATGTGTGCCTAAGCAATATTTCACTGTCAGAATTCTCCCTTGGCTCTGCCCCAAACATCTCCATTTACTGCTATTGGCCATGCCCACTATGTTCACTCTGGCTTTGGCTTTGCATCTCTCTGTGTTTTTGCATAATTATTAGGCAGTCAAGCATTAACTGTGGCATGTATGTGAGAGACAGTTTAACCAGCATCTAACATCTACTTGCACCAGTTGTTTTATTCATTTTTTTGCCATGGTCTGGGTCATACCTTTTATTGTATTAATTTTGTGCATTGTCTGTCTCCCGATTTATTTTTCCCACACCTCAGCAGCCTGATAATGCAAATGGGCCAATTTTAGGTACTGCAGCTGTAGGGCAGGCCATTGCTGAACAGATCACAGTAATCTGAGGATCCAAATAAGAAAATATACCGAGACTCAAGAAGAGGATTATTAGCTTTATGACACCGGACCCATAGACAAATACACATGTCAATATGATTAAAAAGTATATGTTTTTGTTTCCTTTCAAGCATTCTTCTTGCATTGGTATTACTAAAAGACAAAAATGGAAAACAAACATATTGTCAATAGAACAATAATTACAGTATCATTCAAAACATTATATAGATTCCTGTGGATTAACACTGCCAGTGTAAATACTTATTGTAAGCTTTATTAAAGCTGTCAGAAATAAACTTTTTGGATGCAGCATGAAGATATGATGATTTTTGAAAGGACAGTATGAATGTTTATTTAACACACGGTAGTCATACTTATTCTGCCAGATAAGGAATAAAGTAGTAAAACAAATCAATGCGATTTATTTACCTTGTCGTAAATAACATTTTTTAAATAAAGTTTCCAATGAGCGCCACCTTTAATATAACAAATTTTGCTAAATGAGCACACAAATAAACATTTCATTTAACAGTTTCAAATATTAGGCAAACTAGGGTGGGTGTCCTATTCTTTAAGAAAGGAGGCCAGAGGATGAGTTCCAACTTTCAGGGGAATCATACTGCTCAGCAATCCTATGAAGGCCTATGCCAAGGTTCTGAAAAGAAGGATCCAGCTATTAGTCAAGCCTTGGATTCAGGAGAAACAATTCAGATTTGCAGGAAACGGGACCCTTTCTTTAACCTCATATGGATTCATGGGAGTATGTCCAACTAGTCTGCAAGTGTTTTGTGGACTTGGTAAAGGCATACAATGGTGTCCTTCAGGGTGTCTCAAGGAGAGTGCTTTGAGAGTATGGGGCATTGTGCCCGCTGTAGTGGGATATTTGGTCCATGTATAACCAGAGCAAAAGCTTGGTGTTCATTGGTGACAGTAAGTCAGGCTCATTTATGGTGGGAGTGGGACTCTGCCAGGGCTGCACTTTGTCCTCAATTCTGTTCATAATTTTTATGGACAGAATATCTAGATTCAGCCAAGCAGTGGAGGGTTTTCAGTTCAGTCACCTCAAGGTCACATCTCTGCTCTTTACTGATGATGTGGTCCTTCTGGCTGACATGAACTGGGGTGGTTTTTAGTCAAGTGTGAAGCAGCCAGGACGAAGATCAGCATCTCCATGTCAGAAGTCATGTCTGCCATCCAGAAAAGGGTACAGTTCTCTCTCTCTCTTCAGGCTGGGGATGGGGTGCTGCCTATAGTGGTAGAGTTTAAGTATCTCAGAATCTTGTTCACAAATGAGAGAAGAAGGGAATGGGAGGTTGACAGGCATCCTCAGTCACATAGATGTTGCACTGGTCAGTCATGGCAAAGAGGGAGTTTAGACAAAAGGTGATGCTCTCAATTTACTGGTCGATCAGCATTTCTACCCTCGTCTATGGTCACGAGCTATGGGTAGTACCAAAAAGAACTTGATCACAGATACAAGCAGCAGAAATGAGTTTCCTTTGTAGGGTGTCTGGGCTCAGCTCTAGAGAGGGGTTAAGAAATGCAGTCATTAGGGTGAGGCTTAAATTAGAGCCGTTTCACCTTTGTGTCAAAAGGGGCCAGTTGAGGTGTTTCAGGCATCTGATTTGGATGTTTCCTGGATGCCTCCCTGGAGATGTGTTTTAGGCATATCTAACCAGAAGTAGACTTCGGGGAAGACCCAGGACACTGGAGAGATTATATTTCTCGTCTGACCTGTGAATGTCCCTGTATCTCCACTGAAAGAGTTGAAAAGAGATCCCTGGGCATCTTTGCTTGGACTGTTACCACTGTGACACAGGTCTAGAGAAGTAGCAGAAAATGGATGGATGATAGATGGAGTCTAATAAACTGAATTAAAAAGTAGCAAAATTATTCTGAAAAAATAGTTTAAAATAATTTTTAAATAGTTTTAAATAATTTTTTTAAAAGCCAGGTTGAAAAATTTCATGCTACCATCATGTTATATATCTGCTGCTTGTCTCAACCTTTTGATATTTTCTGGTGTTTTTACAGTTCTCAAGGGTCCAAACATGTCCTTCGTATTACCAGTAGATTGAAATTTATCAAATCACTTTAAAATAGTACTTTGAGGAGGAATTCTTCCTTACTGAAGCATGTTAAACTAAGATAAAATATTCTTTGCATCTGTGTTACAGAATTAGATTCAATGTTTGAAGTAACAGTGAATAAGCAATGAGTCAACCAGTTATTCATTGCCACTGAAGCTCAATTTAGCTTACAACACTGTCACGACACTATACATACCCCCACCTTGTTCACACATCTTTCATAACATGCAGAAAATCATCACATTCTTGTGCCACATCCATTATTTTCATTTTGTCAATTCAATCTAACGTTATGGGTCTTTCACCCTGAAAGCTTGTCTGGGTCATTACCTTGTCTCACCCTGCTTCTTATTTGTGTCTTTGCTTATCAGTCAGCTCAGTTTGATTGTTTCCCTGGCTGTGAAGGGGTAGATGGTGTCGTGTGGAATATTTTTTTAATGTTTTTGTGCCATACAAAATGTCAATGGTGTTGTTTCATATACTACCGCCAAAAATACTGCAATGACTGCAATTGCCCAGAAGCAGGAATTGACCAGAATTGTTTAGGTTTGTTGAATTTGAAAAATTCATGCAAGTTTATAATCAAATATAATAAATCCCTTTAAATTACCTTATTTCTTAATAAGAACTTGGGTGCCATATACTAACAGTGTTCTCTTTAAAAATAATACAAAAATGCATACATCATTAACTACTAAGTGAACAGACAATACCGCATATATACAGTAACTCATTAATAAATGTAAGTTACTACACTGAAATTATCACTCATAACTTTCACATGCACAGAACACCTGTGCCCCTAGACAGCCCAGACTTACTTAAAGGCACTCCATCTTTTAATCAAACCCAACTAAAAATCAAACACAATTTACTCTTTCACGCATACACACACAACCAATTAAAACCTTCCTTTCCCTTCAGTGAAAGCTTGGACACCCCTCCATGGAATCTTGCTGTTCATCCTTAAAAGTTCACCTTCAATTAAGACACTCCAATGTCCCCGGGTGTCTAATTAGTGATCAGCTTAGTCCAAAGCAATTTAGGGGCATCAATCCCACCATCGTATTTAAAGATCGCTCAGTCCCCACATTTTCTAATAGTCTGGAAGCCTCAACTCTTTTTCATACATCGCTCTCTCACCTTAAGATTCAAATAACAAATCCCACTCCCCAGCACTTGCAACCTTCTTCTTAAATATTCTCCTTCATCAAGGGACATAATCTGCAGCGTAATTACTCCAATTAATCAATTCATCTATCAGCCACATCAACAAGTTCATTACAATAGTATGCTAAAGACAGGGGGCTGTGTCACTCACCACTAAATCCACGCTTGGATGAATAAGACAAATTTTACTACAAAATCATGTGGCCGCTCATTAGAAACATGTCCATGACCAAATTTTGGTTGCGACCCATACATTAAGAAACACTAGAATAGAGTATTCAAGGTCAAGATGAGGTAAAGTATAAAGCCAGTTAACAATAAAGGGAATCAAATTAAAAATAAAACATATATAAATATATATACAGTGGTGTGAAAAACTATTTGCCCCCTTCCTGATTTCTTATTCTTTTGCATGTTTGTCACACAAAATGTTTCTGATCATCAAACACATTTAACCATTAGTCAAATATAACACAAGTAAACACAAAATGCAGTTTTTAAATGATGGTTTTATTATTTAGGAGAAAAAATCCAAACCTACATGGCCCTGTGTGAAAAAGTAATTGCCCCCTTGTTCAAAAATAACCTAACTGTGGTGTATCACACCTGAGTTCAATTTCCGTAGCCACCCCCAGGCCTGATTACTGCCACACCTGTTTCAATCAAGAAATCACTTAAATAGGAGCTGCCTGACACAGAGAAGTAGACCAAAAGCACCTCAAAAGCTAGACATCATGCCAAGATCCAAAGAAATTCAGGAACAAATGAGAACAGAAGTAATTGAGATCTATCAGTCTGGTAAAGGTTATAAAGCCATTTCTAAAGCTTTGGGACTCCAGCGAACCACAGTGAGAGCCATTGTCCACAAATGGCAAAAACATGGAACAGTGGTGAACCTTCCCAGGAGTGGCCGGCCGACCAAAATTACCCCAAGAGCGCAGAGATGACTCATCCGAGAGGTCACAAAAGACCCCAGGACAACGTCTAAAGAACTGCAGGCCTCACTTGCCTTAATTAAGGTCAGTGTTCACGACTCCACCATAAGAAAGAGACTGGGCAAAAACGGCCTGCATGGCAGATTTCCAAGACGCAAACCACTGTTAAGCAAAAAGAACATTAGGGCTCGTCTCAATTTTGCTAAGAAACATCTCAATGATTGCCAAGACTTTTGGGAAAATACCTTGTGGACTGATGAGACAAAAGTTGAACTTTTGGAAGGCAAATGTCCCGTTACATCTGGCGTAAAAGGAACACAGCATTTCAGAAAAGAACATCATACCAACAGTAAAATATGGTGGTGGTAGTGTGATGGTCTGGGGTTGTTTTGCTGCTTCAGGACCTGGAAGGCTTGCTGTGATAGATGGAACCATGAATTCTACTGTCTACCAAAAAATCCTGAAGGAGAATGTCTGGCCATCTGTTCGTTAACTCACGCTGAAGCGATCTTGGGTGCTGCAACAGGACAATGACCCAAAACACACCAGCAAATCCACCTCTGAATGGTTGAAGAAAAACAAAATGAAGACTTTGGAGTGGCCTAGTCAAAGTCCTGACCTGAATCCAATTGAGATGCTATGGCATGACCTTAAAAGGCGGTTCATGCTAGAAAACCCTCAAATAAAGCTGAATTACAACAATTCTGCAAAGATGAGTGGGACAAAATTCCTCCAGAGCTGTAAAAGACTCATTACAAGTTATCGCAAACGCTTGATTGCAGTTATTGCTGCTAAGGGTGGCCCAACCAGTTATTAGGTTCAGGGGCAATTACTTTTCACACAGGGCCATGTAGGTTTGAATTTTTTCTCCCTAAATAATAAAAACCATCATTTAAAAACTGCATTTTGTGTTTACTTGTGTTATATTTGACTAATGGTTAAATGTGTTTGATGATCAGAAACATTTTGTGTGACAAACATGCAAAAGAATAAGAAATCAGGAAGGGGCAAATAGTTTTTCACACCACTGTATGTATATATATATATATATATATATATATATATATATATATATATATATACTCAGCAAAAAGAAACGTCCTCTGACTTTCAACTGTTTTACTTTCAGTAAACTTAATGTGTAAATATTTGTATGAACACTAAAAGAGTCAACACCATAAGACATAAACTAAAAATGTTCCACAATGTGTCCCTAAATGAAGGGAGGCTCAAAATCAAAAGTACCAGTCAGTATCTGGAGTGGCCACCAGCTGCTTGAAGTACTGCAGTGCATCTCCTCCTCATGGACTGGACCAGATTTGTCAGTTCTTGCTGTGAGATGTTACCCCACTCTTCCACCAAGGCACCTGCAAGTTCCTGGACATTTCTGGGGGGAATGGCCCTGGCCCTCACCCTGCGATCCAACAGGTCCCAGACGTGCTCAATTCCTTTGACGATAAACACGAATCCGTCCATCCAACCGTGACTCATCAGTGAAGAGCACTTTTTGCCACTCCTGTCTGGTCCAGTGAAGGTGGGTTTGTGCCCATAGGCGGCGTTGTTGCTGGTGATGTCTGGTAAGGACCTGCCTTACAACAGGCCTACAAGCCCTCAGTCCAGCCTCTCTCAGCCTATTGCGGACAGTCTGAGCACTGATGGAGGGATTGTGTGTTCCTGGTGTGACTCGGGCAGTTGTTGCGGCCATCCTGTACCCTGTCACGCAGGTGTGATATTCGGACGTACCGATCCTGTGCGTGGTGTTGTTACACGTGGTCTTCCACTGCGAGGATGATCAGCTGTCCTTCCTGTCTCCCAGTAGCGCTGTCTTAGGCGTCTCACAGTGCGGACATGGCAATTTATTGCCCTAGCCACATCAGCAGTCCTCATGCCTCCCTGCAGCATGCCTAATGCACGTTCACGCAGATGAGCAGGGACCCTGGGCATCTTTCTTTGGGTGTTTTTCACAGTCGGTAGACAAGTCTCTTTAGTGTCCTGCGTTTTAGAACTGTGACCTTAAATGCCTACTTTCTGTAAGCTGTTAAGGTCTTAACGACCATTCCACAGGTGCATGTTAATTAATTGATTATGGTTAATTGAACATGCATGGAAAACATTGTTTAAACCCTTTACAATGAAGATCTGTAAAGTTATTTGGATTTTTAAAACATTATTGTTGAAATACACAGTCCTGAAAAAGGGACGTTTCTTTTTTTGCTGAGTATATATTGTGACCAAAACACAAGGCTGTGTTTAACAAAATCAGCTTTATTCAACTTGAAACGGGAACAGCAGGGTTATTTATTGCTGTGGGAGCTACCACTCTTCTATACACAGACAGAGCAAACGGGCATAGTCATGGCCCGGTCAGTGGCCATGTTATACTGTTCCCTGTATACTGTATATGATGTTCCTTGCATCACCCATCGGCGACAGGCACACATAGCACGATCTCAATCAGCTCATAGTTGTTTTCGTGGCACTCTACTGCTGCGCTGCGAACCTGTGGTTCCCTCAGCAATGGAGAAGCAGTCCTCCAAAGATGTAGCAGGTGCACTTCGCCGTGTCGTCCCGTTTAGGGGTCCTAAAAGAGCTCAGAAACCTCATAATATAAACATACAATGTTTTTCCTTAAATAACCTTCTGTTTTGTTTTTCTTTTTAAATTTTCCAATACATTTTCCACAACATTCAATGTCAACATTTTGATAAGTAAACTTTCGTTTACGCATACTTTATATTTAAAATGTCATATCACATGTTGTCACAAGTGTCCACACGTCATCAGTGCACTTTGCCACAAAGCCCAAAATGTCATAACATAACCAACTACTGTACCTTGTTTTGGTTCAGACCGTGCAGGCGACTGCAGCCTATTCCGGCAGTATGACTTCAAGGTTGAATGCCAGTCCATTACAGAGCACATTAGGAGAGAGTAAGGAACATTCAATGCACCTGAAAACAATACAAAATTTTAAAATGTACCCAAGTTTAACATTCAAGGTACACAATTTTTTGCTTAAAATGTCCACCACATACTATAAGATAATCTCCAAGTATACTGAGTGACAGAAAAGACTGTGCTGAATACATGAAAAATACAAAATCCAACTGAGTTAATACACTAAGTAGGGTACACTTGATTTTACCGATAGCAGGCTTTGAAAAGTGGGGTGGTATAGGCTTGTGAGGAGTACAGGTGATTGGATGAAGACTGAATGTAATCATGGGCATTAAACTTGCCAAATGGATTAATTCTGGGTGAAGGTAAAAGATGTTCAGAATCATAGTTAGTCTGATATTAAAACTGAGGATCAAGGTGCACTCAATGGACGGTAATTTCCATTTAAAAGCAAATGAGTATCTTGCTAAACAACTAAGCCAGCCATTTGCAAAAGCCGAGAAAAGAGCTCTGCTTGATAAAAACAGAATTAATTATTATACTCACACATTTAAGCTGATCCTTGAGCATGGAAAATCATTATGTAAATAAAACATATTATTATTATTCATTACGTCCACTACATTCATTGTTACAAATATTTTTATGTGCCTAATTGTTTAACTGAGAATTGCAGATAATTTAGTTTTCAACTATGATAACTACTGCAATTGAATCGACACATGATTTGAAATACTCCTCTTTGGGTAAAGGGAACCCAAATGCCTGCAAGAGAATAAGTCAAGGAAACAACCTGAGAGGTGGTTAAAGAGTACTCGTCAACTCTCTTGGCATACAAGGAACCTTTTGCACACATTTAAATGTTTTTTTCTGATTTACTTCTCCTTGTTTGTGTTCTGGTACTTTTTTAATTTATTTGCTAATGGTGTCATCAGATTGACTAATACAAGGCGTTGCAGTATTTCATACAAGCACCATTTTGTTTTAAGCACAGACATAGCAGGTTTTTGTTTTATAAATATTTTGGTTTTAGGCAAAAGTGAAAAAAACATATTTGATTTTTCTTTCCTTTTTATGGGAATGAGTTAAAAGAATTAAAAAAAAATATAGTATCTTATATTCTGGTGAGTGACGGCCCACTTACATTTACAATTCTTTTAAGGCTGACGCCTTTTTCCAAGGCAATTTATGACACACTAGCTGTGTAAGCCCGTGCTGTAAAAAGCCCAGGGTCCTAGAAAATATTGAAATCATCAGAAAAAAAATAGAAATGTAGAGATGTCAGGTAATTGAAAGGAACTACTCTAGGCATCTCTCTCCTTGGAGGATTTGTTTTGCCGACATGCTCACAATGCTTAGCGGGAGGAAAAGTAAAAGGGATACTGTTTTGCTGATGTTAGTGGCTAAGTGACTTGGTCTTTCTTCTGAGGTTTTGTTTTGCTGACGTGCTGGCCTCACTTATGTTATTAGCGGCTAAGTGACTTTTATGTTTCGTAAGAGGCAGAGCCCTTACCCCGACTCCACCTCTCACTTCCAGGCCAGACAGACACACACACTTCCATGCATAGACATTTATATATAAGATGGGATACCACTGGTTACACTTCTTTTGTTTTTCCAATTGAAGCACAGGCTGATGAAGTGGTCACAAAGTATCAGTAGCAGGATTTGAACCCACATCCCCAGGATTTGAAGTCCAAAGCCTGAATCACTATACTACACTGCAACTTTAAACATTCTCATACTGGGACCTTTAATTTTAGGGTTTGTGTGTCTGACTTTCACATATTATTAACACAGATCTGGTTCTTCTTATTTGTAGACTTCTTTGTTTTAGATTTATAATTCTGGCACTTCTGACCTAGTTTTGTACAGCAGCTCTGAGTTCCTCTAGTACACAGATTATTAAACCTTTTCTAATTTTGAAAATAAAATAAGTATAAAAAGTAATTATTAGATTTCTATCCAGCTAGATTTTGACAGTATTCACCCTCTGATCAGTATTCACACTTTTCCCAAGTGTTTATTAAAACATTGGTGTTTATAGCAGTAAGTTAAATCACTTCTGCAATGAACAGTGGGACAAAAATAATCCAACGAGCTTTGAGAGACTGAACAATAGCCATAAGAAGTGTCTGATTGCAGCTGTAAACCTGGAATATCTATGTATGACGTTCGAGGAGGTGATACTTTTTTTTACAAAGCACATTAGTAATTTTTAAAATGTAATGGGATTTGTTCACCCATCATCCCTTTTATATTATATTAGGTTTTAGCTGAAGATCTGATAACATTCAATGTGAAAAATAAGACAAAGGCTCATTTTTTAACATTCAGAAACATTAGTCAGCTTTTCTGCATTTGTTATGTTATATTATTTGGCCCATTATTAATAATCAGTATCACCACATATCTTTTTTGAGTGTAGAAGTCATAAAAATGATGTACGAAGTAATGTTACTCACTGTGGTGTCAGTTTGTGTAAAATGTGTAATTTTCACCATTTTTGAGAAAAATCCTAAAGTGCCTATTAAAGGCTTTAACCTCAGGGATGTTTTGCATCTTTCTTTTGTGTTATCTCTTATGGGAGATGACTTTGATAAATTATTACATCTTTCTACAGCACAGACGTTGCAGGAGAGCTCATAATCTGAAGATGATATATTGGCTTTCAGCATTTAAGGCTTTCCTCTCCCTGCTTTCATTAGCATGAACTAAATCATAGTCACCTATGGCCTACACAGGTAAACACAATCTGTACAACCAGAACAGCCTCACACATCTGCTTGTGTGTGCTATAAACTTATAAACTATACTACAAACTAAGGCAAGCGTAGTCTCTTGGAGCAGAAAAACAAGACTGGACCACAACCACAAGCTGTATTGAGTTTGAGTACCTTAAGGCAGTATATACTAGTTGAACCTTCAGGTACTCCTCATACAACCTCATAATTCAGACTGTGTAAATGTAGCATTTACTTAATGTTTACAATGGTGATGTTCTCTGTTCAGCTGATTATTTTAGTAGTGCTGTATGTGCGCAGTCATGAAACATTCAAGTACTATATCTCCTTTTCAGAAGAAGACAATATTAGAGTAATGCCAAATAACAGGTATGGCATGGCACGGTACTTACTAAATTTCAATTATCAATAGTGTTGCTGTAACTCTGAAGATAAGGAAAGGAAAGGAAAGGAAAAAGGGTTTCTACATCGGAATTAAGAAAGGATGGTAGAGATGATGATTCACTATTGCATAACTTATCCTGTAAACACTGCTTGTTTTAAGAATGGGGATCCATCCATTATCCAACCCGCTATACCCTAACTACAGGGTCACGGGGGTCTGCTGGAGCCAATCCCAGCCAACACAGGGCGCAAGGCAGGAAACAAACCCAGGGCAGGGCGCCAGCCCACCACAGGGCGCGCACACACACAGACACACACCCAGCACACACTAGGGACAATTTAGAGGGATGCAAAAAATAAATTTAGTCTTTGTGGACTTGGGGGCCACATCAAAGCAATCATTCTGTTAGGCAGCCGCAGGAGAGACCTCAGGATCGGAGAATAAATACCAATAAAACGAAGAGTATGAGTAATGTATCTTCTTTGGCATATACAAAAGCACTTTTTGTTCAATTAAAACTCTATACTATTTGTGAAAATCATTAACAGCTTCCAGTATTTACCACTTATATAGCTGATGTTGTTTTTAGAGGGAATTGAGATGCCAGCATTCGATCATAAATCATCAAGTGGAGCCATCGCTCCCCGTCATGTGACATCCTCAAACACAGTTATCTTTGTGCACCAAGCTTTGAACATGTATTCAATACATAAATAGTGTAACTTTGTCTTTTTTTGGGTAAAGAGCCCTTAATTTGCCAATATATGACATAATGTTTTCTCTCCAATCCATTTCAAAATGATTGTACCTGAAAGGCTTTTTCATTAGTCGGTCATTGCCATTATGGTGTTCTTATTTAATAATAATAATAATAAATTTTATTTATATAGCGCCTTTCCCATGCTCAAGGCACTTACAGAATATAAGAAAGAATGGCAGGGTATACAGTACATAGCATTGTACAAACCAAATAAAGAAGATTAAGACAGTAAATTCAGAGAAAGCCTAACAGACAACATAATTGATAGTCAAGCACACACACATACAGGTTACATGAGCATCTTGACAGAGAGGTAAACTGAGAGAAGGGTCATAAAGTCAATTAGAGCTAAAAGCCTTCCTGAACAGATGAGTTGTAAGTTGTTTTTTAAAAGAATTCATGGAGTCAGCTGATCTGATAAATTTTGGTAGGTCATTCCAGAGTCTGGGCACTATACAGTCACCCATGGAGTGTAGATTAGTGTGGGGCACAACAAGATTGCCAGAATCAGAGGACCTTAGTGAGCGGGCAGGCACATAGTGATGGAGAAGGTCACTGATGTAGTTTGGCGCGAGGTTATTTAAGGCTTTGTAGGTTGTTAGTAGGATTTTATATTCGATTCTGTAAGACACAGGGAGCCAGTGAAGATGGAGCAGGATGGGATATCTTCTTGCACCACACTGTTCTTTATGTAAAGTCCGTCAATGATATCAGCTCAGTATCATCTCAATCATGTAAGAACGGAAAGCTGCTAGTAATTAAATGGCCTCAAGTGCAAGTTTTCTCATATATATCTCTGCTCATTAACAACAATCATGTTGTGTGATTATGGCCTCATGTATTCAACCACAGCAAATTTATAACCCTTCAGTTTTGCACAACACTGAGTTGTTTATGCTTTATTGGCTGCTGTTGTTGTTGATTTTGTTTCAGTTTCTTTATCAGTTTAATTTGAGGCTTAGGTCTTAGCACATTGCTGTCTGCTGTTGGGTACAATTCAGGGCACTTACCATCCACATGTCCACAAGTAAGAATCCAACTCCAGTTGCAGGCATTTTTCTTAGGATCATTAGAGCTACTCTGTTCTGTTTTAGTTTGAACTAGTGATGAGTGCAACAGTTGAGTTTTATTTTTCATTCATTTTGCAAAATTAATTCTAAAATTCCTTTTGCATGTGACTTTGCAATCACAAAAACAAAATTCAGTAAAAGAGTTTTAGTTGGGATGGTGTCTTCTATGGCCGGCTTGTCATCCCGGCCAATACCCCGAGGCCACCAGATGGAGCCCTCCCTACAGAATGGAGGTGCCCCGAAGACCAGCAGGGAATCCTGGACAATGGAGTTTTCATCCACAGCCCTGCTGGATACCCCAGGGGCTGCTAGATGGAGCTGCAGGGAGGAGCAATGAATATCATTTGCCCTACGCCCCGGAAGTACGTCCGAGTCAAATGGACAAGGGGAATGATGTGCTTCCGGGGTGAGGAAAAAGAGTTTTGATCTGACCCAGAAGTGCAGAGAAGTCACATGGACTCAGGGGGACTATAAAAGGACTGTGGCAGCTGCTAGACAGCGGGCTGATCTGGGTGGAAGGGTGGCAATGCGTCTGGGAGTGGAGGATTCTTTCTTATTGTGTATTTGTGTGATTTGATGAGTATAGTGGAGACGAGGGTGCTTTGTGCACTGTGCTGTGTTAATAAAGTCAACATCTGGACTTTTACTTGGTGTCTGGAGTCTTGGACAGGGGTTCAAGGGAGCGAGAACGCCCCCTATCTGCGACAATGGAAAACAAAGAATATTAGTCCCTAAGTCTGTGTTTGTGTTATTACTTTTATTTGAGTGGTTTTTTTGCATATATTCAATACAGGTAATACACAGTACACAAGTAAAATCAATTATAATTCACACCACCACAGAGGAGTGCAATGTGTTTAAAAAAAATTTTGATATAAAAATGCACCATCATGCACATTAACTCTTTAAGGGCAGATGTTGACTTTTGTCAACAGATAGGGCTAATGGCGATAATCAACTGTAAACGGTGACAAACCTTGCCGTTACGTTTTTCTTCCACTCTGTTTGGTAGAAAGAACATTAGCTTTGTTGGTTTCACCGAGATTCCCTGCGCTTGTGTGAGTAGCGAGGAGCAAACGACAGCAAAAATGTCATCGACATCTGCCGAGAGATTAAAGCGAATGTGTAAAGCAAAATACTCCTTGGATGAAGTTTTGCATATTATCGTTGAATTGGACTCTGAGTTGTTGGACTTCGATGTTGATACCAGTAATCGAAAGTGAATGTGATGTACTGGTATCAGCAGATCGATCCCCAGCTGATTGTGGTACTGAACAGGTTTGTGTAGCTGACACGCCTACAACAACGTTCACCACTTACAATGATAAGAGGTACAAACCAGACTGCGTTGCACTGTGACTGCCGCTGCTTCCCTGCCACGTGAAGACAGCCTGCTGCCTGTGAGTGGCATGAGCCACAAGAGACGGCGAACTGGAGGCCACCGCATGAAGCAACAGATGTTTATGTTGATTTATGTGGAAACCATTGCTTTGTGTGCTTTTCAAAAAAACTGTGTTTTTTTGGAAAATAATATTTCTCAAAAAGTCAATACTAGTTTTTGTCTACAGAAAAAGACACTACAATAGAACTTATAGCTTGCCATTAATTATCAATCATCCTTTTGTTTTTCTTGATTCCTACAGATGAGGCTGAGAATATGCTCACTCCAAGCTCAATGGGAGAATATACTACATATTATTTCTGTTTCCAATCCATCTTTATGATTGTATTCGAAACTGCACTCATAATTGGCAAAGTAGGCATCGTACTACCAAAACAACTACAACAAATATTTCATGGCTCAACAAAACATCCAATGATTAGTTAAGTGATTTTACAAGTTTTGTTTTCCACTGGTGAACTTTATTTAAACAATAAGCATTCAAGCACATGGGCACAGGGACTAAGCACCTTACCTCCTGTGTTAATAGCGCAAATTGGAATGGTCACAATACACCATTTGTTTCTCAAAATATTTTGGAAGCAAAACAGTACAAATTCAATTTTTTTATGAACTGCTAACTCACCACTGGTTTGCACCATTTAAATCCCTATGCCTTTGATTATTTTGACTATATTTTTTTTCTAATTCAGTCCTCTCAATATAACCTGGACTGGAGAATGTCCTTGAATCAGATACATAAAAATAAAAAATATTTCTAACTGAGTAACCAGACATTCCAATACCAACTGAAAGAATAACAAGTTAAATAGCATGTGGTGTGAAAAGCACTAGCATTAACCTAAATTAAGAAGACAATAGCAAATAGCCTTATACAAAACTTGCAAGAGCTTGCTTTACCCCACTGACTTGGAGTAGTGTGCGCACAAATCTCCTTTAACTATCCTGATGAGTATAAACTACTACAGAGGGGAGACCAAAATTATATTGCCTGACATTCCTGAAAAGATCAAAGGAGTTGTCAGTCTTACCATTGTGTAAATCCTTTTTACTATTTAGGGAAAATGACCTCCCTCAGATAATTACATCAACATGACATCACACACCAATAACTTGAACTTGTTTTTACAAACTCATTACTGCATTTATTAGCAAACTTGAAACTTTTTTCACCTGTCAAACTACATCTAACGAAAAACAAAGACAAATGAATAACAAAATCACAAAACTGGTTTTGAAAGATAACCCTCTGTAAAACCTAATCTCTTCCAAACAGACACACTTGAGCACAGCAATAGTCACTGATTTCTTTTCATTGTATTCCATGCCTACGACGCATGTCTTTGAGTTTTGTAGACATTATATCAGTCGATTTGCCTTGGGTTTTTCTGGTTACTTCAAAATGTAATACGCTAAAGATCTCTAATGCAGTATCATGGAACTTCATTGGCAGTTGAAAATCTCCGAATATGTTTAGCTGAAAAGGAGAGTGGTTTCCCATCCTTTCTTAATTCTTCAATTCTTCAAACCACTAAGTGTAACTCTGACAAATTGGTATCCTGAAAAAATGGTAACTGTCTCATACAGAGTGACTCTCCCAAGTGTAAACTTTCCACACCCTATACAGTTACATCAAAGCAAGATTAAAAGTGATGATAATAGACAGTATAAGTGAGTATTGTTCTTTAAATGTAGACTTAATTTTTCAGAATTGTAAATGATCTGATTACATCCGAATAACAAGATGGTTCGGTATCTCCCTCATCTTATTCATTATCACAAATGTGATTTTCTTGTATTGCCAAAGGGGACCGTAGATTAATGTGATTATGGCGCACACCAAAGCTCCCACTCAGGCCACGAAACACCTGTGGGATATACAGCTTTAGATCATAAATGGTTGCTGAAGAGTGTTTCTTCAGTCCTTCTGTGTTTTTGATTAGGTTCAGATCATCACCTGCTACATTGGGTAGCACTGAAGGAGATGACTGCTTGATGATGAAGTACACTCCTAATCACCTCTAAAAGATCAAGAGTGTGCTCCAACTAAACACAGTCTGCAGACTTGATTTTCATACATCAGTGGGCCCCCTCTTTTTAGTAGGCAAGGAGTTTTCCGACCTAGCAGAGATGTATAGCAGTTTTACCTCAGGGTCAGTGTGTAATTTAGGCTTAATTGGGATTCATATCACTTATTTAGCTGTGCATCATGCTTGCTTGGCAATACACTTAAGTAAAATTAAGGTCACCCATGGACACTAATTAACGGTTTCCAGCTTAATCACAGCTTGCACTTTTTTTCATATAATTTCTCTTAATGTATGCCATGCACTCCCATGAATACTGTAATGCTGATGTGCTCTGGATCTTTCATTTCCATGCTTCTGTTGTAGGACTTTGGTTGCTTTTTCTGGTGACCAAATCTGATATTAACCTATGTTTTGCTCCACAGTTTGTGTAAGTGTCTACATTGAATTTTTTTAATTGATCTTAACAAAGTGCACACTCACGGCTTTCTTTTTACTTTCAGCTGTCATCCTATACAGTCGCATGTACTCATTTTGCATTTTGTTGTTAGTCTAAATATTGGTAGTAGAATCTGTTCTTTTTTTAATAACTGAGATTTGGCCCCAAAAGTTAGTATTTGCTACAAAGCTATTGTCTCACTCAGGTTGAATTAATGTAAAATAAATATCTTCTCCGATTGCTGCAAAATCCACATGCACTTCTTGCTTCTAACACTACATTATAAAGAAGAGGCGATGTGTCAGATTAACAGGGAACTGTTGCTTCTCGTTATTACTGGTGAAGCAGCATGTCTTAGGTGAAGTAACACTCATTTACTCCTTTAGATTCTTGAGCCTTTCTAGGTAAAGCTGTTTAATTATATCTTCTACACAGCTTTTAGTGTAATGCTAAAAATCCAAGTACAGTACATGTGATTGTATTCGGTTAGCATAATATGCAGTATGTGCATGTCACACACTAATGCTACACACACCAGGTGTACACAGAAACCTCAAACAAAAATGCATGAACCCAGTACTATGCCAGTGGCACTTGCTGTAGGTCTCACCCATGGCTGCCTTTATATAGTATTGTATTCTAAGTCCATAAAGATGAGTACTATGATAATGTCAGATGGCCAAGGAGAACAGAAAAAAAATTTGAAGGCCAAAAGACCACTTAGTACCAAGTAGGCATTCTACCTAACATTAATGCACTTAAGTCATTCCTTATAGTTTTTTTCAGCTTCATTCTAGGAGATTCGATTCAGAGTGTGGACATTTGGGGTATCCAACTTCATTTGATCATCACAGGCAGATGCCCTGTGCTTTGATACGGTGGAGTGGCAAAATGCCATCACAGAAAAAAATGAAAAGCAAGCAAAGAAAATATGAGATTAACATTGATTGCAAATCCATGAAGAATATGATAATTCTGTGCATGTATAGTCTATTAGGAGTACATCTAAAATATAACTATGAAAAAGCCTAATTAAGAAAGTTTAATTGAGGAGGGGGGTCGGCACGGTGGCACAGTGGGTAGCCCTGCTGCCTCGCAGTTAGGAGACCCGGGCTCGCTTCCCGGGTCCTCCCTGCGTGGAGCTTGCATGTTCTCCCTGTGTCTGCATGGGTTTCCTCCTACAGTCCAAAGACATGCAGGTGAGGTGCAAAATGTGTGTGTGTGTGTGTGTGCCCTGCCCAGGGTTTGTTTCCTGCCTTGCGCCCTGTGTTGGCTGGGATTGGCTCGAGCAGACCCCCGTGACCTTGTAGTTAGAATATAGAATATAGTGGGTCGGTTAATGGATGGATGGATGGATAACTGAGGAGGCTTATCTTTTTTAAAATGTTCCATGGTGTTAGCCTGGCATATTTCTGTTGGTAAAGTATACCAGATTTTTGGTGCATTTACAGCAAATGGTCACCTCACCACTTCTTTAAATCTTAGCTCTTGGAATAATAAGCTGGCTGCTATCAAAAGATCTAAGGTTATGACTATAAGTGTAGGAGGACAGGCACTCCAAAATACAGGACAAGACAGTTTAAAGCTTTATATAGCATTAGGACTATTTTAAAGTCAATTCTAAAGGACACAGGTAACTAATGTAATGATGCCAAGACTGGCGAGATGTGCTCAGATTTTCTTTTTTCCCGGTTATGATTCTTGCTGCTGCATTTTGAATTAACTGCAGTCTATTAACATCTTTCTTAGGAAATTCAGTTAAGAGTGCATTAATGTATTAATGTTTTCAGACCAGGGACACCTTTGAACAGAGAAAAATAATTATGGACCCCTTCTATTGACAAAAACCAAAAAATAATTTTTTATTATAAAACATGCATAGAGGGCGGCACGGTGGCGCAGTAGTAGCGCTGCTGCCTCGCAGTAAGGAGACCTGGGTTCGCTTCCTGTGTCCTCCCTGTGTAAAGTTTGCATGTTCTCCCCGTGACTGCGTGGGTTTCCTCCAGGTGCTCCGGTTTCCACCCACAGTCCAAAGATATGCAGGCTGGGCACATTGGCGATCCTAAATTGTGCTTGGTGTGTGTGTGTCCTGTGGTGGGCTGGTGATCTGCCCAGGGTGTGTTCCTGCCTTGTGCCCTGTGTTGGCTGGGATGGACTCCAGCAGACCCCCGTGACCCTGTGTTAGGATCTAGCGAGTTGGATAATGGATGGATGGATGGAAACATGCATAGAGCACTTCAAAGTAAAGCACGTTGTTACATTGTTTAGATTTAGAGCTGTACAACACCACATTTTTGCACAAACTTTCAATGATCACGTACCTGGTAAATTAGTGAGACGGATGCACTTGCCTCTGTCTGCATACTTTTCTCATTTCTGGAAGTGATGAATGATAGGCAGACTCTGATATCATCATGCACACATGCCCGGTAATCTGTTTTCATAGCAGTTAGTTTTGGCCTGACAATGTAGACACTTGACCCAAGAACATAAAAGTTGTTTTTTTTTATCCAAATTAACTAATTAGGTTCAGTGTGACTGAGCACAGCAGAGTCATGAGTGATGGGCAGTCATGTACAAAATGAGAGATGTGGGGTTTCACCATCCTTTTTATTGACTCAGAACATTATGTGTGTGACTGGCACAAATGTATATTTGTGTGCTTATGCTCATGCTCGGTGCAAAGGGACTTGGCATGTGTTAAAATGGTTAGTCTTCTATATTACTGTATTTACATTTAAAAAGCTGAAATGCAGGGCAGAGTGATGCAGCAGAGCAGCTATTCGGATTTTGATTGCCTGTCAGAAAATGGTGTTTGTGGGATATGTTGACGCCACTGCATGCACACGTGGCTATGCTGTCTGGAAATTTTGTATGCTATACCCTATTGAACTCTTCTTTAATTGGTTTAATAAAGAATATTATTCATACATACAATCTAATACATACATCTAATTGGATGCCTTGTGGTGATTGTTTAAAATAAGTGAAGTAAAAAATTAAAAAGTGAAGAATAACCAGATCATTTGTACACCAAGTATGTATATTAAGTGATAAGGAATATTGCTTTAAATAATTCTTCTTGCTTATGCATTGGGCAGTAGTCATAATATTTACACATTATTCTTACCTCACCAGACTACATTGCTAAGATGAATGTAACACAAACAAACACTTTTTGCCACAGTATACAGTCATATGAAAAAGTTTGGGAATCCCTCTCAGCCTGAATAATAATTTACTCTACTTTCAAAAAAAAAATAACAGTGGTACATATGTCTTTCATTTCCTAGGAACATCTGAGTACTGGGGTGTTTTCCGAACAAAGATTTTTAGTGAAGCAGTACTTAGTTGTATGAAATTAAATCAAATGTGAAAAACTGGCTGTGCAAAAATGTGGGTCCCCTTGTAATTTACTGATTTGAATGCATGTAACTGCTCAATACAGATTACTTGCAACACCAAATTGGTTGGATCAGCTCGTTAGACCTTTAACTTCATAGACAGGTGTGTACAATCATGTGAAAAGGTATTAAAGGAGGTCAATTGCAAGTTGTGCTTCCCTTTGACTCTCCTCTGAAGAGTGAAAACATGGAATCCTCAAAACAACTCTCAAAAGATCTGAAAACAAAGATTGTTCAGTATCATGGTTTAGGTGAAGGCTACAGAAAGCTGTCTCAGAGGTTTAAACTGTCAGTTTCAACTGTAAGGAATGTAGTCAGGAAATGGAAGGCCACAGACACAGTTGATGTTAAACCCAAGTCTGGCAGGCCAAGAAAAATACAGAAGCGTCATATGTGCAGGATTGTGAGAATGGTTACAGGACAAACCACTGATCACCTCCAAAGACCTGCATGAACATCTTGTTGCAAATGATGTATCTATATATCATTCTACAATTCAGCGCAATTTGCACAAAGAACATCTCTTTGGCAGGGTGATGAGAAAGAAGCCCTTTCTGCACTCACGTCACAAACAGAGTTGCTTGTTGTATGCAAATGCTCATTTAGACAAGCCAGATTCATTTTAGAACAAAGTGCTTTGGACTGATGAGACAAAAATTGAGTTATTTGGTTATAACAAAAAGCGCTTTGCATGGTGGAAGAAGAACACCACATTCCAAGAAAAACACCTGCTACTTACTGTCAAATTTGGTGGAGGTCCTATCATGCTGTGGGGCTGTGTGGCTAGTTCAGGGACTGGGGCCCTTGTTAAAGTCGAGGGTAGGGTGAATTCAACCCAATATTGACAGATTCTTCAGGATAACATTGCAGCATCAGTCAGAAAGTTGAAGTTACGCAGGGATTGGATATTCCAACAAGACAATGACCCAAAACAAAGTTCGAAATCTACAAAGGCATTCATGCAGAGGGAGAAGTACAATGTTCTGGAATGGCCGAAAACAGTCCCCTGACTTGAATATCATTGAAAATCTATGGGATGATTTGAAGCAGGGTGTCCATGCTCGGCAGCAATCAAATTCAACTGAACTGGAAAGATTTTGTATGGAAGAATTGTCAAAAATAATTCCATCCAGAATCCAGACACTCATCAAAGGCTATAGGAGGCATCTAGAGGCTGTTATATTTGCAAAAGGAGACTCAACTAAGTTTTGATGTAATATCTCTGTTGGGGTGCCCAAATTTATGCACCTGTCTAATTTTGTTATGATACATATTGCATATTTTCTGTTAATCCAATAAACTTAATGTCACTGCTGAAATACTACTGTTTCCATAAGGCATGTCATATATTAAAAGGAAGTTGCTACTTTCAAAGCTCAGCCAATGATAAAAAAAAATCCAAAGAATTAAGAGGGGTTCCCAAACTTTTTCATATGACTGTAATTAATTTGTAAACCGTATAAACTAGGTTTTCCAGAAAGCTCATTGTAAATAGGGCTGTACATTATAATTGCTAAAATACTAGAAATGTATGCTTATTTTTGTCCATAAAATAAATGTGTGAAAATCTGTGTAGAGTTAGCTGTATCACAGAAAGGATATAGCCCTGAAAAATAAGGTTAATAATAATAATAGTACAATTTCCTTTGATAGATTACTTTAACATTGTCTTCAACAACAAATAAGAGTTTCAGACATTTTCTATGTTAGAGTATAGAATGACAAAATATGCTGGCACTGATATTTCTATCATATGTAATATTACCACTTAAGATGTCAGTTGCTTTGAATTTGGTTTGGTGACATTCATACAAATAAAGCATAAACAGGCAACATAAGGACGACAGTAATCATTATTCCCCAACAGCAGCGAAACAGCCAATTTAACACAAACACACTTGGACATTCATCAAATTTTAAAGTCCATATGTTATGTGTATGCATTTCTCAGCTTGTGGCTAAGTACTATTATGAAATTTTACAGTCTTGACTGACCTGAGCCACTTACCAGACAGAAGTGCAGGGTGAGCACAAAGTCCTTGTGCAGGAGAATTAAAGTTTATTAGATTAGATGTCATTAAAGCAGTCTCCAAAATATATCGATTTGCTGTACCACATTGTGAAAGAGAACATTTCTCAACTCTGGCTAACAACATGTAATGATCTAATAAATAACCATCAGACACTGCTTTAATGATATTGAACTGCCAATATGGAGGAAGATATTGAGAATATCATAGGATAAGATTACAATTTGTGTGGAGAATGGAGAAGAGTATACAAAAAATTTCCAATAAACTCTTAATTAGTATAAACATGAGCTTTGTGGCTACTCAGTAGAGTGATTGGCACATCTACAGGGTTACTGAAACATTCAAACTGATTTGAATGACTTTAAGCTGGTTAGGACCTCACTCTCCCCCTTAATCATCAATACAGATAGTAGAGTGTTTCAGTTTCCTGGGCACTACCATTTCCAGTGCTCTAACTGTTGTGATTCCTGCTACTACAAGCTCAAAAAAGGAGCATTCTTCATAATTCACAAAAGCCACACTTTTCACCTTTGCAGGTCCGGGCCCACTGAACAGGCCTAACTCAAGAGGCGACCTTTTGGGGCTAAGCTAAGACATTCCAAAATTACTCTTCAAGAAGGAGAAGGGAAAGCTTTTAAAAACCTCTGGTCTAAAGGACAGCAATAGCCAAGTTCCTTAACATTTAATGAATTTATTTAAAGAAAGTAATGAGAAGTCAAGCAAAAACTAAAAAGATTACAATATGCAAGCTTTTAAGGCAACTCTGGCCCCTTCTTCAGGCAAGATGTAATACAGAAACTGGAATTCTCTGTGTTTATATAGACACCAGGACAGATACGGCATTGGAAAAATTTTAAGTGAGACATCTTAGATATAAAATATTAATATACCACTCCAGGCTAAGATTCATTTAGCAAGAGAGGAGATAACTGTCCAACAAAGTCTTTTGGAAGTTTCTGAGTTCTGAATTGTTCAATACAATGTGGGTCTGTAGACAGATTGTCTGTGTCAGTCAGAGATGCAAACAGTCCTCATATCTGGCCATAAAACTCTTGTCTCTATTTATTGTAATGTGTTACATTTTAGCATGAGTTTAACTTTCCATTCTTTTCTCTCTTGCTGTGTTCTGAAGTTGCCAATAAGCACTGTAACTTTAAAATCCCTCAGTGTCTCCATGGCTGTTGAAGTGGGCTGTGTAACAAAAAGGCTCTATATTGCGCTATATTGCACCCATCCTGACACAGACTGGACACAGAGGCACGTATAAAAACCAAGACAGTTTTATTTTTCTTCAGTTGGAGGGCATGTCTTCCCCATAATCCCCCCAGCCACAACACAGTCCCAAGCACTAAACAATAAAGTCCAAAACACTCCTCTCTCTTTCACCACCACTCCTCCACAAGCTTTATCCTCCTTCCACCTGACTCTGGCCGCTGAGCGGTGGTTGCTAGCTCCTTTTATAGGGCACCTGGAAGTGCTCCAGGTGTTTGATTGCCGACCTCCGGCTGCACTTCCAGGAATGACGAATATGCTGCCCAGACGGGCTCAGGAGTCCCAGCTGCTGCACCCACTGGCGGCGCCAAAACTCCAACCCCCATGAAGCCCTGGGGGAGTCAGAGGCACCGCTGCAACCCAGGGAGGCTGCCATCTAGCGTCCTGGGGGAGATACTGGGTTTTCCATCATTGCTCCCCAGGAAGATATGCTGCAGGGGCGTCCCGACTGTGCATGGACCCTGGCTGCCTGCCACAGCTGCTACAGGAACATCTGTGTTGCCATGCCTGACGTGGAACCTGTGTAAATTCATTCTCTGGTGGAGTGTTTGTCCAGTTTCTCCCACATAGAGTGCAGTGTCTGGACATTTCATGCAAACTTCTCACTACATTCACAATGGCTAATGCGGTACAACACCCTAGTACTAAAGAAAGTAAGAATGACAAAAGGCAAGGCAGGAAAAAGGCAAAAATATGTTCTCTTTATCCAAAGATAGTGCCTAAATCCAAGAGTATCATGACCTGGATTTCCTTTTTTATTTTTTCAGCATTTCCTTGGCCTCTCCAATAGTCTTGACACGCAGAGGCAGCCACCCATATACTTAATCCTGGCTGCAAAAAGGCAAACATATTTCAAAGATGTGTACAGATTTGCAGTCGAAAACAGAACTGAATTGAAATGGAGTTTGTCTTGCTTTTAAAGGGAGCGGAAGTAACATTATCGGGGGGTAGGGGGGAACAAAAGTGACATCCTCTGGATCTGGCACCAGAAATTACATCCTCGGGGTGGAAATGGAAATTGCATCACTGGAATCAGGCTTAATTTCCCATGTCTGGTCTGCAGAGATAGAAGAGAAAGGTTTACTGCATATATATATATATAACATTGTGGTTGCCACCATTATTTGCTGTATGTGCTAATCACTTGCCAACTTGTTGCTAGGTGGGACGACAAAGTGTGCAATACATGATGTCATTAGTTCACCAGTATAAAGTACATACACTGTGCAAGTTTGAGTGTACATCAAAACTAAATACAACCATCACATTATTATTGCTTAAAGCTCTCTCTGGTTAGGAATTCTTTGTCTTTGATTTCCCTCTTGAGTTTTGGATATGTTGAATGAAATATCCTGGCTACTGACTGTTTCACTATGTTTCTAAATCTTCGATTTTGTCTCACATCCTGGTCTTTGTTTATTTAATTTTTGCGCTTCCACTCTTTCAGTCTTACTTTAAAAGGCTGCTGTCTTGCACACTCAGTATACAAGAGTCAAGGTTCAAAACCAAAGAATCCAATGGAACACAGAACCATCAAAAGCAGGTAATGAAAATTAGAAGGCAACGCAGAAGCTCCAGTGTAATTAGAGTGTGCCAATACACCAGCTGGATAATCAAGTGGCCCCGCCTTCTTAGGTTCTACAGCAAGGAGACAGGACAGATTAAATCAATACACTACATGTACAATACAAAAACACAACATGATCAATAAACTCAATATCAACTAAAATCATAATGTTACATAAAGACATAACATAACCAAAAACAGAATTTATACCACTATGTTCAAAATTTTATTTAAAAGCAAGTAAACAAAAAGGTCGAATAAACAAAAAATTAACCTAAGCAAGGACAACAACCATAAAGCTAACATGGCAGTTTGGTATGGTCAACAAAGAAGAAATTAGAGGTTGTTCTTATGAGACAGTTATTGGAGTTCAAAGTGATTCAACAAGTAATATTATTTTCTACAGGACCACTGCTGAAAGTGTTTAGACCTTCTCCATTATTATTGGTATGGTAATGTCACCAATAAAGACCAGACGCAGCTAAAGTGGTGGTGTAGATCACTTCTTAAGTAACTGGGCACTAACCGTGTTTCCATGTAATTACCTTTGCATTTTCAGACTGAAACACAAAGTCCAGGCATTTTGCTTCTGATTATTCACACTACACCATGTAACCATTTTTTTTTTACCTTATTTTGAACTCAGACATATCATAATTTGGGATGAAGCCCACAACAGCGCTGTCTTTAGAAATCTTTACTATCCATTAAGAATCCCAGTTGTGAAATGCAGTCATACATCTTGATTACACTGAAAGTATGTAGGTGATTCCATCTCTGACCTTTTCACATTTTGAGTGTTCATTGATGTTTTTTTTCCATTGCAATTTATATGCAGATTATAAACTGGGTTCTTTAAAAATACATTATGTTTATTACTATAAGAGTTAAAATTCAAATACTATAGTAAATGCACAAGTATAGTAGTGTTGATAAGATACAACCCTGTGGTTCATCTGTACTTGAGGGAGGGAGGGAAGTGAGGGAATCTGATAGTTTGTCCTTCTACTTATACTTCCTTAGCTGTTTCCTGTTGGAAAGAAAATCTAATAGCTAATAACATAGGGATTCAATATCCAGATCTATCATTTTGTCAAAGATCTTGAGAGAGATAATAATTGCAAAGGCATAGCTGTCATCAAACAAAAGGATCCCAGATAGAGTATATGTGCTCGGAGATTCCAGATGTTGAAGAAGGCAATAAAGCCAAAGTACACTCCATGCATTTATTTACACTATAGGCAAACGGAATGGGATCTAAGTACAACATTACAGATGATTTTGATATGAGTCACTCAGATACTTTGATTATGATGACAGATGTCAATGTAACATGTCTTTGTGGTCTTTGAGGCCTTTGTTATTCAGGTATCACATAATCATATTGACTGTGAACTAATGATGTGCGTTTACATTTACACCAGCACCAGTAATGATGACTTGAAGCAAGAGGAAAATTTCAACATGGTGTTACTTTACATTAGCACGTATCTGTAAGTGCTCTAGCACACCATTTCGCCTGTGCCACCACACAACGTTTTGTAACATAAAATAGTGCCTGAATGAATAACTGTATAATTATTATCTATTTCCATATACTGTGCTTAACAAATGACTGCCCCTATGTTTACATGTTTGACTTTCATGTGACTTTCTGTTAAACTGCCAAACAAACTTCACTTGGCTGACATAATAATGTTAGACACTACTGTGAAACATAAATGTACTTATCAAGCAAATCATTATTTAGATATAATAGCATGTCATAGAAATTTATAACTAGCAGGAAGTGAGGAAACAGAAAAGAAGATTTGGTAGCATGGCTGGCAAACTGTTCAGTTACGTCACAACTTCAGGGGACTTGCTTCTTTCTTGCCGTACTCTAAAAATCTAAGTTCTGCTTTGAATAGAAAAGCTAACAGGGTGTTGATTAGTAAATGTGGACTTGTACAACTGGTGCTGAATCAAATCCAAGGTTATTTAAGTCTTATTACCTGATGCACATGGGGGAGGCTCTGGCATCTTGCAGCCTTGTAATGGACTAAGCAGCTTTGGGAAATAGGCGGATGACTCTACAGTTAAATTTTCTCTATCAGGCCCTACAGCTGCTCTTTAGTTTTTCAGAATTTACCCTCTGTCTGCTCAGTGTGCTTGACTGCTTCACTAATCCTCTTCATTAACAGCCCTTTTCATTGGGAGAACTTTTGTCAGGCCATTGATATTTCCCATCTATCCTCAGCTTTGCATCTCCCGTCTTCGGCGATTTGTGGATTTGTTCCACTCGCTGACTGTCCATTGTAATATTTTTCCTCCCTGTTCTTTTTGTCAAAATCCTCATAACCTTCAACTTAATCCTTTGTTGCATTACTTCGCTGTGGCAGTCATTATATTTTAATTCTTTGAGCGCATCAATTGAATGGATTAAGTGGCTTGCTCAAAGCTTGTGGAGGAACTAAGTGGGTGACTTTCTGTCAGTGACCTTTTTATATTTTGGGGCTTCAATAATAACATTTTTATATGCCGACCATGAACTGGTTTCTTTAGATAAAAATTATTTTAATTAATACAATGGTTAAACAACAAGTTTAAAATGCTGTTTTAACCTGAACTGTTTTGTGAGCAAATGTAGTCCTATTTAAGCTTTTACAGTTTGTCCATTGTAAAGTACACATAATATCACCATAAATGGTGATGTAGTGGTTAGGCTCGCTGCCTCATGACTCTGGAGTCTGAGTTTGAATCCTGGCCCAGTCACTTCCTGTGTGGAGTGTTCACGTTGTCCTCTTGTCAGTGCAGATTCTCCTCTAGGTAACCCAGTTTTCCTCCCACATCAATGAGAATCTGATAACTCCAGATTTGTCCAATGTGAGTAAATGTTTGTGTGAGTGTATCTGTGCTGGCATTGGGACCCTCTGAATTGGTTTAACTGGGCCTGAGAGTGTCAAGTATACATAAACTGGATACAAGACTCAGTCAGGCTAGCCTAGAAATCCGAAGATTATTATTATTGTGCCATAAAGGTACAACAACATATATTTTATGTATAAAGTATACTCAGTGTATATATATATATATATATATATATATATATATATATATATATATATATATATATATATATATACTAGCAGAATACCTAAACCAGAGGAGAAGTAGTGTGTTAAAAAAGTTATGAAAAAGAAAAGGAAAAATTTTTAAAATAACGTAACATGATTGTTAATGGAATTGTTTTGTCATTGATATGAGTGTTGCTGTCATATATATATACTGTATACACACACATATACATATATACATACATACAGATAAATATACTGTACATATATACACACACACACACACATATATATATATACACATACATACATACATACACACACACACACACATACATACATTATATTATATACAGTATATATATATATATATATATATATATAGATATAGATATAGATATATATATAGAGCAAAATACCCTCGCTTTGCAGCAGAGAAGTAGTGTGTTAATGAAGTAATGAAAAAGAAAAGGAAACATTTTGAAAATAACCTAACATGATTGTCAATGTAATGAATGCAATTGTTTTGTCACTGTTATCTATATCTATATCTATATCTATATATATATCTATACTAGCAAAATACCCGCGCTTCGCAGCGGAGAAGTAGTGTGTTAAAGAAGCAATGAAAAAGAAAAGGAAACATTTTGAAAATAACGTAACATGATTGTCAATGTAATTGTTTTGTCACTGTTGTGAGTGATGAGTGTTGTTGTCATATATATATATATATATATATATATATATATATATATATTTACACACACACACATAAACATATATATATACATATCTATACATATACACATATATACATACATATATATCTTCATATATACACACACAGCTATTTCGTATCAGTGCAATACGCTGCATTTGTTAAAACGGATGACTCCCGCTCTTACGTGCAAGTCTGCGTGGATATTATGAACTATCGTATTTGTTCAAGTTCTATTTAAATTTTAAATAGAAGGAATTTTTATTTAGTCGACAGAAATATCTTTGGTAGGAATGGTAAAAACAGACAGGAATATTATTCGTGAATAAATCAACTCAAACCTTAAACAACTTATAATATTTTGCTCTCCATAAAAATATATCCTGTCTAAATTATACAAGTTAGAAATAAAGTAAACGTTAAAAGAACAAACATTCAAATTTCTTTACTCTTATGTAATTTTATATAAAAATAAACTTAGATTTTAAATATCCCAAAGATTTTGCTCTCCATAAAATATATCCTGTCAAAATTATACAAATTCAAATATGAACATGCTGCATAACAAAACCTGGAAATATAAATAAAATGTGTTCCTTTCAGCAATAACAAATCAAATCATTCAGTTATCTTTGCTCATATGTCATTTTAGAGCTGGACGCCTGGCATCTTTTTTTGGCCACAAGTTCGTTTCTGTTTGGTGTGAGGTTCTGTGTTGTGGAGATTCTCAGGATGGATTGCAGGTGCTCATCAGTGAGGCAACTGCTGTGTGCTGTTTTGTTAGTCTTTATCACTGAGAAGAGCTTCTCACACAGATATGTGCTACCAAACATGCACAAGGTTCGAGCCGCATGTAGACGGACTTTTTTTGTTCTTCAAAGTCACCAAAGCGCCGTGCAAACTCAGTGCGCAGTGCGCTCAGTTTATCAGCAAAGTGCGTATTTGGGAACACCGTAGTGACGACTTGGTTTAACATTACTTGGCAACAGGGAAAGTGGGGCAAGGAGCACTTGGTGCATTTGTGTCTCCCATAAAAGCAGCTTCACTTGAAATCACTTTGTGATTGTGCACGGGTTAAAACGTCCGCTGAAGTGTCAGATTCTTATTTAATTATGCTGCTTTCTGTATCTTCTGCATTGCATTCAGGTTACCCTGATGTTTTATCTCATAGTGCAGTCTTAGATTAAATTCTGTAATTACAGCCACATCAGCTCCACAAATGAGACACACGGGTTCAGTAAACATATACTCAGCCTCCCATCGGTTTTTAAAGGCTCTATTTTCAGAATCAACTTTTCTCTTCAGCATCGTGTGAGCTAGCTTCGCAATAACTTGTTCGGCAAGGCGGCTGAAGCGCTGCATTATGGGATCTGTAGTTTATTGTGTTACCAGCGCTTCATATACCGGGCTTTAATAACAATAATACAGTATATAAAATGATCTCGGGCGGATATAATTACACGCCGGGCGGATGTGGCCCATGCCCTTTAGTTTGACACATATGGACTAAATAGAACTTGAAAAGATATATTTTTTCAAATGTGATCGCGCAATTCAAATAGAGTTGACGCGCACTACAGCCTGCATCCTCCCCTCGCTGTTACTTTTTTACCGTTCATCTAATGAATACACTGAGTATGGCTTTACCAAAACAATCATTGATGGTGAATAAAGTATCCATTATTCGAGTATGTAGATCGGCATATATATATATATATATATATATATATATATATATATATATATATATATATATATATATACATATATATATATATACCCGCGTATCGCAGCGGAGAAGTAGTGTGTTAAAAAAGCTAGAAAAAGAAAAGGGAACATTTTAAAAATAACGTAACATGACTGTCAATATACAGTATTTGTTTTGTGAGTGTTACTGAGTGTTGCTGTCATCAAGGATTTGATTATCATTATTTCTTTCAATCAGGTTCGTATTTGTAGGATGTGTTGTGTTCAAGTTACATTCCGTGTTTGTCAATCGTTGTAAAGATGACAGGTTTCATTCATCGATTCGTTTCTTACTGCATCAATAAACAGCTCGTCTTCTTCTTTATCTGAGACCTGACACACTGCATGCACGGGTTTTTTTACACTGTCTTCCTTTAGCGGGACATTGACTTTTCCACCGTGTGCTTTGTTTCCGCAGTAGCTGGATTTATGAATATGCGTATCAGACGCTTCATATTTTTTGCTGCCTTTTCAATTGTGTAATTCGGTTTTTGTTCAGCGCTCTTTGGAACTGTTGCTTTTATCTGTGCACTGCGTCAGTTCCGTGAGCGCTTCGGTGTACATGCATCGAAGGTTCCCAGCTGTGCTGGTGCCATCTCGTGCTATGTCCATGGCTGTATTTAATGTTACCTTAGTCCTGGCACTTAAAACTTTCTCTCGCAGTTTCGCTGAGTTTGTGTCAAACACCACCCTGACCATCTCATCTTCCTCTCCATAAACACAGTCCTTCACCCGTGAATATTTAGTGGGAGTTTGCTATTGGATTGCCGCTGACGGACGGCCTTATATGGGCAGGCACTAAATTACAAACGCCAGCGGCAGCCTGTCTATGAACTTAATTTAAAGTGTAGGTTTACATCGTGCTTTGTTTCCAGTAGCAGAACTCATGAACATGGTTGTATATGTCACTCGCTCGCTTCTTATTGTTTAGCTGCCTTCTCAATTATATAATGCATGTTTTCTTCAGCGCTTTTTCGAGGTCTTCCTGGTTTTCTATGTACTGCGTGATTACGTGGGAGGCGTGATGATGTCACACGAAACTCCGCCCCCACGGCGTTGAAGCTCATCTCCATTACAGTAAATGGAGAAAAACAGCTTCTAGTTATGACCATTACGCGTAGAATTTCGATATAAAACCTGCCCAACTTTTGTAAGGAAGCTGTAAGGAATGAACCTGCCAAATTTCAGCCTTCCACCCACACGGGAAGTTGGAGAATTAGTGATGAGTCAGTGAGTGAGTGAGTGAGTGAGTGAGTGAGGGCTTTGCCTTTTATTAGTATAGATATATATCTCTATATCTATATATATCTCTCTATATCTCTCTATATCTATATATATATATATATATATATATATATATATATTCACTCATCTAAAGGATTATTAGAAACACCTGTTCAATTTCTCATTAATGCAATTATCTAATCAACCAATCACATGGCAGTTGCTTCAATGCATTTAGGGGTGTGGTCCTGGTCAAGACAATCTCCTGAACTCCAAACTGAATGTCAGAATGGGAAAGAAAGGTGATTTAAGAAATTTTGAGCGTGGCATGGTTGTTGGTGCCAGACGGGCGGTCTGAGTATTTCACAATCTGCTCAGTTACTGGGATTTTCACGCACAACCATTTCTAGGGTTTACAAAGAATGGTGTGAAAAGGGAAAAACATCCAGTATGCGGCAGTCCTGTGGGCGAAAATGCCTTGTTGATGCTAGAGGTCAGAAGAGAATGGCCGACTGATTCAAACTGATAGAAGAGCAACTTTGACTGAAATAACCACTCGTTACAACCGAGGTATGCAGCAAAGCATTTGTGAAGCCACAACATGCACAACCTTGAGGAGGATGGGCTACAACAGCAGAAGACCCCACCGGGTACCACTCATCTCCACTACAAATAGGAAAAAGAGGCTACAATTTGCACGAGCTCACCAAAATTGGACAGTTGAAGACTGGAAAAATGTTGCCTGGTCTGATGAGTCTCGATTTCTGTTGAGACATTCAAATTGTAGAGTCAGAATTTGGCGTAAACAGAATGAGAACATGGATCCATCATGCCTTGTTACCACTGTGCAGGCTGGTGGTGGTGGTGTAATGGTGTGGGGGATGTTTTCTTGGCACACTTTAAGCCCCTTAGTGCCAATTGGGCATCGTTTAAATGCCACGGGCTACCTGAGCATTGTTTCTTAACCATGTCCATCCCTTCATGACCACCATGTACCCATCCTCTGATGGCTAATTCCAGCAGGATAATGCACCATGTCACAAAGCTCGAATCATTTCAAATTGGTTTCTCGAACATGACAATGAGTTCACTGTACTAAAATGGCCCCCACAGTCACCAGATCTCAGCCCAATAGAGCATCTTTGGGATGTGGTGGAACGGGAGCTTCGTGCCCTGGATGTGCATCCCACAAATCTCCATCAACTGCAAGATGCTATCCTATCAATATGGGCCAACATTTCTAAAGAATGCTTTCAGCACCTTGTTGAATCAATGCCACGTAGAATTAAGGCAGTCCTGAAGGCGAAAGGGGGTCAAACACTGTATTACTATGGTGTTCCTAATAATCCTTTAGGTGAGTGTATATATCTCTCTCTATATATATCTATACTAATAAAAGGCAAAGCCCTCACTGACTGACTCACTGACTCATCACTAATTCTCCAAGTTCCCGTGTGGGTAGAAGGCTGAAATTTGGCAGGCTCATTCCTTACAGCTTATTAACTGGAAGGTATTTTTCTCCATTTACTGTAATGGAGTCGAGCTCAAAAGCATCGACATCATCACGCCTCCCACGTAATCACGTGAACTGACTGTCAACGCAGTGCATAGAAAACCAGGAAGACCTACAAAAAGCGCTGAATAAAACATGCATTATATAATTGAGAAGGCAGCGAAACAATAAGAAGCGAGCGAGTGACATATACTACCATATTCATGAGTGCTGCTACTTCGGAAAGAAAGCAAGGTGTAAACCTAAACTTTAAATTAAGTTCATAGACAGGCTGCCGCTGGCGTTTCTCATGCCCACAGGTAATGCGGGATACAAGTTTAATGAGAGGACGCAGGATATAAATGAGAGTTTTGATTACTTTGTAACTAAGTTAAAATTGCAGGTGAAGGGGTGTGCTTATGCAAATTCCGAGACTGTGTTTGTGGGGGATTGACAGTTAAGGCGGGTGGGGGACTCACGTCATCATCTCCCCTCCCATTTACCTCATTTCGCTCTGAGCTGAGCTCCGCAGCTAACGCCGTCTTTCGAAGCAACTTCGTCACACTGCCACCAAATACTCACAGAAAAATCCACAAGTTAATACACACACAGTCTCTAGAGTTTCTCCACACTGAATCTTCCAGGCACTACTTACAAAAGGTTACATTGACAATCGTGTTACGTTATTTTTAAAATCTTTCCTTTTCTTAGCACAAGCACAGCTGAGAAGCTTCGATGCATGTGCTCCATAACGCGTTAAAAAATAATGCATTTAATCACACTTTGCATTACAAGCAAAGGGAACTTTTGTCAATGCATGATTTCCTGGTACACCGATTACATTGATCAGCGCATCCCGATTCATTTTACCCTCGCACCACCTTGGTTTGAGAAGAAGTATGAAAAATATGAGGTTAACACAGAAAAACAGATCACCAATTCAAGCTTTATGAATAATCGATTAAGCCATCAATAATTGTTTTGGTAAAGCCATACTCAGTGTAATCCTCCTTCCATTTTATAATTTTTCTGCCACTAGCCATGATTAAATGAACGGTAAAAAAGTAAGAGCAAAGCGAGGGTGACTTATTTAGGCAGGCATATATATATGACAGCAACACTCATGACAATGTCAATCATGTTACGTTATTATTAAAATGTTTCCTTTTCTTTTCATTACTTCTTTAACACATTACTTCTCCGCTGCGAGGCGCGGGTATTTTGCTATATACAGTATATATATATATATGAATGACCTCCAAAGAGCACTGAGACATTTGATATCGTGAACGTGTCTGCAAAAACTGGGGTCTCCTGCCCAGCAAAAGTCGAGCAGCCGCAGCGTGCATAGCTGTGCCGGCCTTTGAGACGCTGACTGCGCTTCTGCCTTAAGTCAAAGTGAGCACTTTTAATTTTTTTCATCCTCCCCCTGAGCTATAGCCCATACAAGTGCAAACATGGGACCCCTTTTCTACACCGCAGCGAACTAATATTAAGGCAATTCGCACTTTCTATTTTGCACGCATACGATTATGAGGTCGTCAGCTCGGATTATGAAGACACGCACACGAGTAGAGGACTGACAGTGCCATCACAACCGATTAATGGCAGGGACGTCTCACCAGTCTACACAAGACCCACCGCGACTGTTCCCAAAAGGCACTCATAACGTCAGCGAACACATCTCTCTATACTATATAAAAGAAAAAGGCAACTTTCCTTTCTTTACACCTTTTTTCCTTTTATCCCAAACCAAAGCCTTTCTCTCTTAACACTGCAGAGGACACAAAACTAATTTTCTTTAATTGCTGGTAATGCCGGTAAGGCACATTACCAGAGGCAGAAATTTGAACGTTCACATAGAAAATGTAATTTCTATACCACAGCCGTCGTGTAGCGCCTTTCAAAAGGGATCTACTACCAAGAGATGATCCATATACATTTTAGCTGCTGTTAGTACTACTTACCTGTTGTGTTACACAGTCTTTAAAATGTAGTTTACCCGCAACCACTCCAGTAGTGCTCAATGTACCTGTACTTCTTAAAGCGTTAATGTTTTACTGTTTAATAACTTATAGACTATATTTTATTATTTTTCCCTTGCACTCAGTGACCAAAGCTATACACACACATATAGACACATACATATATACACATATATATATGTGTGTATGTTTGTATGTATGTGTATATATATATCTATACTAATAAAAGGCAAAGCACTCACTCACTCACTGACTCACTCACTGACTCATCACTAATTCTCCAACTTCCCGTGTGGGTGGAAGGCTGAAATTTGGCAGGTTCATTCCTTACAGCTTCCTTACAAAAGTTGGGCAGGTTTTATATTGAAATTCTATGCGTAATGGTCATAACTGGAAGCAGTTTTTCTCCATTTACTGTAATGGAGATGAGCTGCAACGCCGTGGGGGCGGAGTTTCGTGTGACATCATCACGCCTCCCAGTAATCCGCAGTACATAGAAAACCAGGAAGACCTCAAAAAAGCGCTGAAGAAAACATGCATTATATAATTGAGAAGGCAGCGAAACAATAAGAAGCGAGCGAGTGACATATACAACCATATTCATGAGTTCTGCTACTTGAAACAAAGCACGATGTAAACCTACACTTTAAATTAAGTTCATAGACAGGCTGCCGCTGGCGTTTGTAATTTAGTGCCTGCCCATATAAGGCCGTCCGTCAGCGGCAATCCAATAGCAAACTGCCACGGGTAAATATTCACGGGTGAAGGACTGTGCTTATAGAGAGGAAGATGAAATGGTCAGGGTGGTGTTTGACACAAACTCAGCGAAACTGCGAGAGAAAGTTTTAAGTGCCAGGACTAAGGTAACATTAAATAAAGCTATAGACATAGCACGAGATGGCACCAGCACAGCTGGGAACCTTCGATGCAAGTACACCGAGTGGCTCACGTGAACTGGCGCAGTGCACAGATAAAAGCAACAGTTCCAAAGAGCGCTGAACAAAAACCGAATTACACAATTGAAAAGGCAGCAAAAAATATGAAGAGTCTGATAAGCATATTCATAAATGCAGCTACTGTGGAAACAAAGCACACGGTGGAAAAAGTCAATGTCCCGCTAAAGGAAGACAGTGTAAAAAAACCGTGCATGCAGTGTGTCAGGTCTCAGATAAAGAAGAAGACGAGCTGTTTATTGATGCAGTAAGAAACGAATCGATGAATGAAACCTGTCATCTTTACAGCGATTGACAAACACGGAATGTAACTTGAACACAACACATCCTACAAATACGAACCTGATTGAAAGAAATAATGATAATCAAATCCTTGATGACAGCAACACTCAGTAACACTCACAAAACAAATACTGTATATTGACAGTCATGTTACGTTATTTTTAAAATGTTCCCTTTTCTTTTTCTACCTTTTTTAACACACTACTTCTCCGCTGCGATACGCGGGTATATATATATGTATATATATATATCCGCTCTACATACTCGAATAATGGATACTTTATTCGCCATCAATGATTGTTTTGGTAAAGCCATACTCAGTGTATTCATTAGATGAATGGTAAAAAGTAAGAGCGAGGGGAGGATGACTCATTGAGGCATGCAGGCTGTAGTGCGTCAACTCTATCTGAATGCGCAATCACATTTGAAAAATTACATCTTTTCAAGTTCTATTTAGCCCATATGTGGCAAACGCAAAGGGCAGCGGGCCACATCCGGCCCGCGTGTAATTATATCCGCCCGCGAGATCATTTTATATACTGTATTATTGTTATTAAAGCCCGGATATATGAAGCGCTGGTAACACAATAAACTACAGATCCCATAATGCAGCGCTTCAGCTGCCTTGCCGAACGCTTACTGCTTACTAGAGTTATTGCGCACTGAGTTTGCACGGCGCTTTGGTGACTTTGAAGAACAAAAAAAGTCCGTCTACATGCGGCTCGAACCTTGTGCATGTTTGGTAGCACATATCTGTGTGAGAAGCTCTTCTCAGTGATAAAGACTAACAAAACAGCACACAGGAGCCGCCTCACTGATGAGCACCTGCAATCCATCCTGAGAATCTCCACAACACAGAACCTCACACCAAACAGAAACGAACTTGTGGCCAAAAAAAGATGCCAGGCGTCCAGCTCTAAAATGACATATGAGCAAAGACAACTGAATGATTTGATTTGTTATTGCACGTAAGAGCGGGAGTCAACCGTTTTAACAAAGAGCGGATTGCACTGATACGAAATAGCTGTGTGTGTATATGTAGATATGTATGTATATGTATATATATGTTTATATATGTGTGTGTGTATGTATGTATATATATATATATGTATGTATATGTGTGTATATATGTGTGTGTATATATGTAGATATATATGTATGTATATATGTGTATATGTATAGATATGTATATATGTTTATGTGTGATTGTGTAAATATATATATATATATATATATATATATCTCAACAACACTCATCACTCACAACAGTGACAAAACAATTACATTGACAATCAGGTTACGTTATTTTCAAAATGTTTCCTTTTCTTTTCATTGCTTCTTTAACACACTACTTCTCGCTGAAAGCTTGGTATTTTGCTAGTATATATATATATATATATATATATATATATATATATATATATATATATCTATACTAATAAAAGGCAAAGCCCTCACTCACTCACTCACTCACTCACTCACTGACTCACTGACTCATCACTAATTCTCCAACTTCCCGTGTAGGTAGAAGGCTGAAATTTGGCAGGCTTATTCCTTACAGCTTACTTACAAAAGTTGGGCAGGTTTCATTTCGAAATTCTACGCATAAGGGTCATAACTGGAAGCTATTTTTCCCATATAATGTAATGGAGTCTTGAGTTGGAGATGGCGTGGGGAGTTTAGTGTGACATCATCCGCCTCCTACGTAAGTGCGTAGAGAACAAGGAAGAACTCAAACAGCGATGAGCACAAAGCGCCATTTCACAATTGAGAAGGCAGAAAAACATTATGAAGCAAATGATGCATACAAGCATATTCATAAGTACAGCTACTGCGGAAACAAAGCACGGCGTGAACCGTAAGTTTATATTAAATTAAGTTCATAGACAGGCTGCCACTAGCGTTTGTAATTTAGTGCCTGCCCATATAAGGCCGTCCATCAGCGGCAATCCAATACAAACACTGCGGTAAATATTCACGTGTGAAGGACTGTGCTTATGCAGAGGAAGATGAGATGGTCAGGGTGGTGTTTGGCACAAACTCATTGAAACTGCGAGAGAAACTTTTAAGTGCGGGTCTTAGCTGACATTACGAGATGGCACCAGTACAGCTGGGAACCCGATGCAAGAACACCAAGCGGCTCCGTGAACTGGCGCGTGCACAGACAAAAGCAACAGTTCCAAAGAGTGCTGAAAAAAACCGAATTACACAATTGAGAAGGCAGCAAAAAAATATAAGGCGTCTTATACATACAATCATATTCATAAGTGCAGCTACTGCGGAAACAAAGCACCGGTGGAAAAAGTGAATGTCCTGCTAAAGGAAGACAGTGTAAAAAAACCCGTGCATGCAGTTTGTCACATCACAGATAAAAGGAAGGCGAGCTGTTTATTGATGCAGTAAGGAACTAATCGATGAATGAAACCTCTTATCTTTACAGCGATTGACAAACACGGAATGTAACTTGAACACATCCTACAAATACGAGCCTGATTGAAAGAAATAATGATAATCAAATCCTTGATGACAGCAACATTCAATAACACTCACAAAACAATTACTGTATATTGACAATCATGTTACGTTATTTTTAAAATGTTCCCTTTTCTTTTCATAACTTCTACTTCTCCACTGCGATACGGGTATATATATAAATGTATATATATACCCGATCTACAATACATACTTTAGCATAGACAAGCCACGCTGTGGCTAATTGTAAGTCTTAAGCCTCTACGCCGACATTGAGGTTGATTCGAGAGGGATGTACTGACTATGTATGCAGCGCTACCGATTCATTTTACCTTCACATCTCCTTGGTTTGGGGCGTATGAAAAATATTAGGTTAGCAGAATCATGTTACGTTATTTTTAAAATTTTCCCTTTCTTAGCACAAGCACAGCTGAGAAGCTTGATGCATGTACTCCATATAGCGTTAAAAATAGCGCATTTAATCACACTTTCAATTCCAAGCAAGCGGGAACTTTTGTCAATGCATGATTTCCTGGTACATCCATTACACTGATGCACACATCACAGCTACAAAAATGTTAGAGTCGGAATAAAGCGCGTTCCTCGACTGATCATTTCGACTACCGGCGAAGCCTTGATAAAAGCATGGTTTTGTGCACACTGAAAAGCAAGCAAAATTAGATGCATTACAGAAAGCGGACTTTGTGGCTCTTACTGGGGATCATTGGACTTCCGTGACCGTTAGTAATTCTAAATACATCTAATTACAAAATGTTCAATGATCACACTGTTTTAGCCTAATGTACAAAATAATTTTGGCTAATGTTACTCAGAGTTTAAAGAGTAAGCTGGTCAAATTACCTTTTATGTTTCTGACTTATTTTTTAAGAAGAAAAACTGCACTTTATGGTGAAATTTTGGTTATTATTATTTAAAGACAATACTATTCTGAAAATGTACTTAAAGTACTTAAACTACCACTTTATTTTTAAGTCTGCCCAATTTTAACCAGGGATGATATTTTTGTTTCTGTTTTGAATTCAAATGCAGTTTAAAGCTTTTTTCAGAAATTAAAACAGCTTCAGTTTACAATATTCATGTCCATGTCTATTATTTGATTCTGTAAGCCCACTAAAACCGTTTTAAATAAAAAAAAAATTTGCGATTTGGGGCAAATTTACGTGTGTGATTACATACGATTAATCAAGATTAATTCTTAAACAGCCTCTAATTAATTGGATTAATTTTTTAATCGAGTCCCACCTAATATATATATATGTAGATATATATATGTAGATTTGTATATATATGTGTATATACAGTATATATGTAGATATGTATATGTTGTATATACAGTATGTATATATGTGTGTGTATATATACAGTATGTGTATATATGTATATGTATATATATGTATGTGTGTATATATATATATATAACTGTATATATATGTATATAGATGTATATATATATATATTTATATACCAGCAACACTCATGACAATGACAAAACAATTACATTAACAATCATCTTACGTTATTTTTAAAATGTTTGCTTTTCTTTTCATAACTTCTTTAACACACTACTTCTCCGCTGCTTGGCTGGTATTCTACTAGTATATATATATATATATATATATATATATATATATATATATATATATATATATATATATATGCACACACACACACACCTATCTACATTTTATATATATACACACACACACACATACATCATACATCATTAACACACTACTTCTTCGCTGCGAAGTACGGGTATTCTGCTATATATATTAGTGATGAGTCAGTGAGTGAGTGAGTGAGTGAGTGAGTGAGTGAGTGACTGAGTGACTGAGTCATTGAGGGCTTTGCCTTTTATTAGTATATATATATATATATATATATATATACATATATATATATATATATATATATATATATATATATATATATATATATATATATATATATATATATATATAATTTTTAATGTAGGTAGATCATTTCGACCAGGTCATTTTAAAAGTAGCTCGCAAGCCGAAAAACTGCGGGCACCCCTGTAATAGGCAGTTCGAATGTGGCACTAAATAAATATGACTGTGGACAGCAGGATGAATGTTGATCTCTGCAATGCACTGCCAATGTGTCCAGGCTTGTTTTCTGCCTTGTGCTCAGTGCTGCTGGGATAGAATATGACATTCTGTAACCCTGCATTAGATTACATGGATTTGAGACTGAAATGCTATGGGGTTATGTGCTTAATTTAAAACATAATTTAATTTAACATGCTAAACTGTCAACCAGTGTTCTGATGTAACATTATGTAGGTCTGGAACAGATTAATCTAAAATCTTCACTGATCTACCATTTATAACCAACCTTTTTGAAATGAAAATCCTTAAGAGACAACCAAATATAAGCTTATATGACAAGTCACTCCAGCTGCACCTTGAGAACCCACCATCTCAGCTATTCATGGGTTCAGCAAAATAAGGGAATTGGAGTATAGCTGCAAAACTTCATTCAGTTTGAGTTCGTGTGAGCGCCTTAATATTGTAGAAAGGAATCCCCAGTACCTACTGTAGGACAATACACAAGGTGCAAAAGACAAAAAAGAGGACTTTATTAAAAAGGAAAAATCTATGGTGAATGTGTGAAAGAGAAATTAACTGCTTGCAAGCTACTAAGGGTTAAAAGCTGGCAAAGCTGTTTTGCTATAACGGAGGTTATTCATACAGGCGTCATATGACAGAGTGCAATAAGCTGACCTATTTAGGAATGCGTCTGTTAGACACAGGAACGATAATCTTTCCTTCTTCAGGGCCAATCTGACACGTACACAAAACAGAAATGGATCGCCAATTTGCACAATTTAAGATAAAATACTTAGATAAACGATATGCTTTTTGATAAGTAAGGGGAAGGAGGAGGAAGGAAAAAAAATATGAAGCCAACCGAAAAAGGGAATCCACACTCTTCTGCCTTGCAACGCATGAATCCATGTACTCGTCTGTGACTGAATAAAAGCTAATTGATTGACCTATTCTTGTCTTCCTCAGAGGTTTCTTCCACAAAAGATAAACTTTGAACCTATTATATCTGTAGTCAGTAATATTGTACTCATAAAAATGAAGAACACGGAGACAGGTTCAAAGTGATAAACTTTAACAGGTCTTTTTACTAAGATCTATTCTGAGTATACGTTACACCATATTATTATTATTATCTACTTCCTAACAGCTCCCCAGTATCCATAATTCCTTATTACTATGGAATCCCCAATAGTTCTGACTTGCAATATACTACAGAACCCTTTTTTATTTGTTAGGTTTCTTTCTTGGGTCTTTATCGGACCCTACTCTTATTCTATGTTAATTAATGTTGACTTGTTTTATTTTCTAACTGTGTTTTTTATTCTTCGATTCTTTATTATGTAAAGCACTTTGAGCTACATTTTTTTGTGTGAAAATGTGCTATATAAATAAATGTTGTTGTTTTTGTTTCTCACTTGCCAACCACAAAGTGCAAAAGTACCAAGCAAGCACACCTTTTACCTTCTGTCCCAAATCTTAATTTTAAAACCATCAGCTGTTGTCATCAGAGGTAACCTACAAAACCGGATCTCAGGTTGGTTAACCAGCAGGAGGCAAAGAGTATAGACATGAGGTAAATGCTCCACATGGAGTAAGGTCATCAGTGGAGTGAATCAAGGGTCTGTCCTTGGACCACTACTTTTTCTGGTTTATACGTGCAACGTTGGCACAACTGCACATTGAAAGAAGATGAAATACATAGCAAAACCAGCTGAAGATAAAGACTTTTCTTGTGGGCCCTCTTTTGAGCTTAAGAAAATGATGATGTTTTAAATCTATACTAATAAAAGGCAAAGCCCTCACTCACTCACTCACTCACTCACTCGCTCACTCACTGACTCATCACTAATTCTCCAACTTCCCGTGTAGGTAGAAGGCTGAAATTTGGCAGGCTCATTCCTTTCAGCTTACTTACAAAAGTTGGGCAGGTTTCATTTCGAAATTCTACGCCTAATGGTCATAACTGGAAGGTATTTTTCTCCATTAACTGTAATAGAGTTGAACTGGAAAGACGTGGGGGGCGGAGTTTTGTGTGACATCATCACGCCTCCCACGTAATCACGTGAACTGACTGTCAGCGCGTGCGTAGAAAACCAGGAAGACCTCCAAAAGCGCTTAAGAAAACATGCATTATATAATTGAGAAGGCAGCGAAACAATAAGAAGCGAGCGAGTGACATATACTACCATATTCATGAGTGCTGCTACCTCGGAAAGAAAGCAAGGTGTAAACCTAAACTTTAAATTAAGTTCATAGACAGGCTACCGCTGGCATTTCACATGCCCACAGGTAATGCGGGATACAAGTTTAATGAGAGGACGCGGGATATAAGCGAGAGTTTTGATCACTTTGTAACTAAGTTAAAATTGTAGGTGAAGGGGTGTGCTTATGCAAATTCCGAGACTGTGTTTGTGGGGATTGACAGTTAAAGGCGGGTGGGGACTCACGTCATCATCTCCCCTCCCATTCATCTCATTTCGCTCTGAGCTGAGCTCCGCGGCTAACGCCGTCTTCGAAGCAACTTCGTCAGACTGCCACCAAATACTCACAGAAAAATCCACAAGTTAATACACACGCTGTCTCTAGAGTTTCTCCACACTGAATCCTCCAGGCACTACTTACAAAAGGTCACATTGACAATCGTGTTACGTTATTTTTAAAATCTTTCCTTTTCTTAGCACAAGCACAGCTGAGAAGCTTCGATGCATGTGCTCCATAACGTTAAAAATAATGCATTTAATCACACTTTGCATTACAAGCAAAGGGAGCTTTTGTCAATGCATGATTTCCTGGTACACGATTACATTGATCAGCGCATCCCGATTCATTTTACCCTCGCACCACCTTAGTTTGAGAAGAAGTATGAAAAAATATGAGGTTAACACAGAAAAACAGATCACCAATTCAAGCTTTATGAATAATCGATTCGCCATCAATAATTGTTTTGGTAAAGCCATCCTCCTTCCATTTTATAATTTTTCCGCCACTAGCCATGATTAAATGAGCGGTAAAAAGTAAGAGCAAAGCGAGGGTGACTTATTTAGGCAGGCATATATATGACAGCAACACTCATGACAATGTCAATCATGTTACGTTATTATTAAAATGTTTCCTTTTCTTTTCATTACTTCTTTAACACACTACTTCTCGCTGCAAGGCGGGTATTTTGCTATATATATATATGAATGACCTCCAAAAGCGCTGAGACTTTTGATATCATGAACGTGTCTGCAAAAACTGGGGTCTCCTGCCCAGCAAAAGTCGAGCAGCCAGCGCGCGTGAGTATACTGTGCCGGCCTTTGAGACACTGACTGTGCTTCTGCCTTAAGTCAAAGTGAGCACTTTTAATTTTTTTCATCCTCCCCCTGCGCTATAGCCCAGACAAGTGCAAACACGGGACCCCTTTTCTACACCACGGCAAAATAATATTAAGGCGATTCACACTTTCTTTTGCACGTATACGATTATGAGGTCCTCAGCTCGGATTATGAAGACACGCACAGGAGTGGAGGACTGACAGTGCCATCACAGCCAATTAATGGCGGGGCGTCTCACCAGTCTACACAAGACCCACGCGACTGTCCCCAAAAGGCGATCATAACGTCAGCGAACACATCTCTCTATACTATATAAAAGAAAAAGGCAACTTTCCTTTCTTTACACCTTTTTTCCTTTTATCCCAAACCAAAGCCTTTCTCTCTTAACACTGCAGAGGACACAAAACTAATTTTCTTTAAATGCCGGTAAGGCACATTACCAGAGGCACAAATTTGAACGTTCATATAGAAAATGTAATTTCAATGTACCTGTACTTCTTAAAACGTTAATGTTTTACTGTTTAATAACTTATAGACTATAATTTATTATTTTTCCCTTGCACTCAGTGACCAAACCTATACACACACATATAGACACATACAAACATACACACAAGTATATGTATGTGTATATATATATACACACACACACACATACATACATACATACATACATACATACACACATATATATAATTTGTGTGTGTGTATGTATGTATGTGTGTGTATATATGATGTAGATAGGTATGTATATATATATATATATGTGTATATGTAGATATGTATATAGATATGTAGATATGAAGATATGTATGTGTATATTTATGTATATATATATGTATGTATGTATGTATGTATGTATGTATGTATGTGTATGTGTGTGTGTGTGTGTGTGTGTGTATATATATGACAGCAGCAATCCAAGCTGTGAGAAAACAGTAAAAAGGAGGCGTGTCAGACGTCGTGGTACATTTTCTGATGCAGCTACCGAAAACAACTTTGTGACGCTGCCGCCAAATACACAAAACAATTACTTTGACAATCATGTTACATTATTTATAAAATGTTTCCTTTTCTTTTTCATAACTTCTTTAACACATGACATCGCTGTAAGCTGGTATTTTGCTATATATATATATATATATCACAGTGACACTCATAACAGTGACAAAACAATTACATTGACAATCATGTTACGTTATTTTTAAAATGTTTCCTTTTCTTTCTCTTTCCTTCTTTAACACACTACTTCTCTGCTGCCAAGCGCGGGTATATATATATATAGATAGATAGAGATATATATATATAAATAGATATGAGAACAACATATATATATATATATATATATATAGATAGATAGATAGATAGATAGATAGATAGATATATATATATATATATATATATATATATAGATAGATATGAGAACAACATATATATATATATAGATAGATATGAGAACAACACTCATATCAATAACAAAACAATTACATTAACAACCATGTTACGTTATTTTTAAAATTTTTCCTTTTCTTTTTCGTACCTTCTTTAACACACTACTTCTCCGCTGCGAAGCGCGGTATTCTGCTAGTATTGTATATTTCTGACTTTGAACTATGGTTCGCATTTTGTTTTGTGTTAAAGAAAGAGAAACTGATGCCTGCCTGTTAATTGGCAACCCCTGCCAAATTATAACATTAGAAAAACTTTGATGAAAATAAGTCATTGAACCCTAGTCCTGTCCACCTAATTTATCCAAAACAACATCAAGCCGAGTTTTGAACGTCCCAAAATTCCTACTCTCTGTCATACTACTTAGTAATGTATTGCATATGTCTATCTATGGTCCTCTGTTTGATAAAAATACTTTTTAATGTTTGTATGAAATTTAAAAGTAGACAAGTTTCCATCTATTTCCCCGTGTTCTCATTGAAAAACTCATTTTAAATTAACAGCCTGCATCCTCTATACTAATCACTTTCGTAAATTTAAAAATTTCAATCATGTCACCTCTTAATAAACGCAAAATCATTTCTGTTACCCTGAAAATGATTATACCAGCCATAATATTTCCTCTCTGGCATCATTCTTTCTTTAGGCAGAGAGTCAGGATATTTCGCCAACTGCTGTCTTATCTACCTGCCATATTACTTGAGGACCTTTATATGCTTCTGCCAAGCTACAATTTTCTTTTTTTCCCTCTCTCTCACTGGCACTGCTGCATAATGCCCTTCCATAGCAAATAGCATACAGGCAAGGCATACTACTCTGTAGTAACATCTCTCACACTGGCACATGCATGGCCTTTACTGCTGCCACACTGCCTCAGCAGATCTTGTCTAGTCCTTTTGTGAAAACTGTATCCTGCTTGTGCCATTCTGATGTTGTGCTTGCTATTGGCAAAGCCAGGTAACTTAACAAATAACAGTTTAGTAGTGAAACTAGTCCACTAGATTTAAATTAAATATTATTATAAAATAAAATTGTATTGTAACACAGCCACTATTTTTTTAATACTTGTACTCACCCACTAGACAGTGGTGTTAATCCTATAACAAGTAAATTAAGGTTCATAGATGTTGTGGAGTACAAAATCTGCAAATTTTGGTCTATATCTTCATTATATTTGGTTCAAGACAAAACAACAGATGAACTTAAATACAGGTCACTAGCATGGACAGTTAACGTCAAAGACAATCTGTTTTCCTGAATTGTACCAATATCTGTACCATCTGTTTGAGCTGAGCAGTGTTTGCTGACATTCATTAAAGTTGTATTGATGATTTTATAACCTGAGAAAGGTTGGGCATCTGGGACAACAAGTTGCTAAATGGGTTTACAGCGTGGGAAAGGAAGACATGCTAGTAGGTACTACACAACATCAAAAGGTTTGGGAAAATGAACTAGTGAATTCATTCACCATATTGACAGCCAGTCAATCGGAATACTGTATCTAACAGTCACATCTTGCAAAACCCCCTGGGTAGAATTTTATAATAGATATGCCTTATCTGAAGAGTTACATCAGGAGAAGAAGAAGAAGAGAACAGAGCAACATCAGAAGAGGGCGAGAACGACGTCAGAAGAGGGCACCAGTAACGTGCATCCATTTCCATCTGATCGTCAGCAAAGCATCTCATGAACAACTGCGAGTGCTAGATCAGAAGTCGCCTAGGACATTCATCCTTGTCTTCTTTTAACTTTTTGCAAGCTTTTTCTAAAGACTATAAATATCCAGACTTTACTATCAATCTTATTTTCTATTATTCTTTGTTCTATTTGGTATTATTATGCATGTAATAAATACCACGGTGCTTTTAACTTTCTATGCTTCATGTCTTCATGTCTAGAGTGATTGAAGTAATAAGTGTAGATTTCTTTGAGCACCTGGTGCAGGCCGGAGGTTTGCCATACACTCTGTGCTGCGAGATTTATTAAGGCTGAGGGTGTGAGAGAACAGTACGTAAAGTAAGGCATTCTTAGTTGATAAATGGCCTATAGTCAAGTATGTTGAGCCTTTGTATGTTTCAATGTATTTGTAGAGACTAAAGTTATATTTAGTTCTGAGATAGATTTTAAACATTGTATGTTGTTCATGCCAATAATATGTGAGACTCTTGAAGTGCCAGAAGAGTGACAGGCTGTGTTCTTCCTAAGGCACGTGTGGTTTAAAGTGCTAGAGGTTAACCAACTGTGTGTGTGTTATTCAAGGGGCACTGTTGTGATTAGGGTCTGTGTGTATGTAAGTCTCTTGAAGTGCTAAGAGAGTGACAAGTTGTGTTATTCTTAAGGCACTTGTGTGGTTTAAAGTGTTAGAGGTTAACCAGCTCTGTGTGTGTCATTCATAAGGCACTGTTTAGCGTCTGTGTATATGTGTATATCTACTGTATGCATGCTTGTGTCAATCTTAAGGTGCAACAGTAGGCCAACCCAGTAACAAATCTGATGAGGACACTTACCCCTAGGTAAAGGGTAAGCAGAGGGAAATATCACAATGATACAATAGAGGAGACTAAAATGTTTCTAATAAAAATAAAATAGGAGGGGAAACGAGTTTTGACAAATAATTATGGTGATGCAGTATTTCTTCAAGCAAACAAGTTCATCACTTAATTATATTTCATATCTAATTTGTTACAGTGTTTCTAAAACCCTACCATAAATCAATGTTCCACATACTGAGCACACCAGCTTGCTTTTCCTCGCCCGTCTGTTGCCAGTCTCTAAGCTCTGATTCATCTGTTTGTTCCATTCTTGTATCCTTTGACTATTTCTTATATCTTCCTGCCAGCTTCTATCTCATGACAAACAGAAAGTTGCAATTTATCAATTAAAATTTTATGGTACAAAATCTTTAGAAATTGCAGTTTGGAATTATGAATGAGAATGTGTGGTTTTAACTTTTTAATAATTCATTGTATTATTTTGATCTGCACACATTTCAGATTTGTTAGTATTATGGATAGAAAGATCCGGTCTCCGCATTACAATAAGTGAATCACGTTTTTTTAGGTAGAATACTTTGGAATGGATGCAGTGTTTGAAATTACCAAAGAGATGGGAAAGCAAAAAGCAGTACCAATAAACAGAAATCAGAAATGAACTCTTCTGCTTCATTGTAGAGGCCAAGATGAAAATGAAAAGTTAACAACAACAGCATCAGGCATAAAACAGAATGTAGATGATGCAGCAGTTCAGTTTGGATAATTTCCTAAAAGCTTTTTAAATTATAAATGGAACAGTGAGTTTACAATATAAGTAAAAATGTTCTAATATGCTTTTATTTTAATTTTTGTTTTCTGTCTTTTATGATATACTACCTTCTACTCATAAAGAATTTCAGACCGGGTGGCTCGTTTAGCTCTTTCTTAAAAAAAAAAAAAGTTCAGGGCTGTGAAAATTGAAAAGTAAGTCAAATAAAAAAGGTAAAAGAAGTTTGTTGTTAGTAATTGTTTACTAATAAAGAAAATTGGCCAGAATGAAAGCTTCCAGTCATAGCGCCCACCAGAATCTGAGTTTGAATCCCATTATTTAGGAGGTGGCTTTGGAGGATGGACCATTAAGAAGAAATAAAGAAGCATAAAAGCAAGTGGAGTGACTGTAATGCTTGCTTGACATATTTTGTGGTGGTCAAGAATAGACAAGATACCCCACCAGACACATACTACGAATATAAAGAAAGACTTTGTGCCAGCAAAGCAGTGGGTCCAGATGGAGTATCGCCACGACTGCTGAAGGCCTGTGCGTTGGAACTGGGGAGTCCTCTACAGCGCATCTTCAACCTGAGCCTGGAACAGGGGAGAGTCCCAAGGCTTTGGAAAACATCTTGTATCACCCCTGTCACAAAAGTATCACGTCCTAGTGAGCTGAATGACTTCCGGCCTGTTGCTCTGACGTCACATCTGATGAAGACCATGGAGCGGCTGCTGCTTCACCACCTAAGGCCACAGGTCCGTCACGCCCTCGACCCTCTGCAGTTCGCATACCAGGAGAAGGTGGGAGCAGAGGATGCCATCATCTATATGCTACACCGATCCCTCTCCCACCTGGACAGAGGCAGTGGTGCTGTAAGAATTATGTTTTTGGACTTCTCTAGCACCTTCAACACCATCCAACCTCTGCTCCTTAGAGACAAGCTGACTGAGATGGGAGTAGACTCACACCTTGTGGCATGGATTGTGGACTATCTTACAGACAGACCTCAATATGTGCGTCTTGGGAACTGCAGGTCTGACATTGTGTTCAGCAATACAGGGGCGCTGCAGGGGACTGTACTTTCTCCGGTCCTGTTCAATCTATATACATCAGACTTCCAATATGACTCGGAGTCCTGCCACATGCAAAAGTTCGCTGACAACACTGCTGTTGTGGGCTGCATCAGGAGTGGGCAGGAGGAGGAGTACAGAAAGTTAATCAAAGACTTTGTTAAATGGTGCGACTCAAACCACTTACACCTTAACACCAACAAGACCAAGGAGCTGGTTGTGGATTTTAGGAGGCCTAGGCCCCTCATGGACCCTGTGATCATCAGAGGTGACTGTGTGCAGAGGGTGCAGACCTTTAAATATCTGGGAGTGCAGCTGGATGACAAATTGGACTGGACTGCCAATACTGATGCTCTATGTAAGAAAGGTTAGAGCAGACTATACTTTCTGAGAAGGTTGGCATCCTTCAACATCTGCAATAAGATGCTGCAGATGTTCTACCAGACGGTTGTGGCGAGTGCCCCCTTCTATGCGGTGGTGTGCTGGGGTGGCAGCATAAAGATAAAAGACGCCTCACGCCTGGACAAACTTGTTAAGAAGGCAGGCTCTATTGTAGGAGTAAAGTTAGACAGTTTAACATCTGTGGCAGAGAGACGGGCATTAAGCAAACTCCTGTCAATCATGAATAATCCACTGCATCCACTGAACAGTGTCATCTCCAGGCAGAGGAGTATCTTCAGTGACAGACCTTTGTCACTGTCTTGCTCCACTGACAGACTGAGGAGATCGTTCCTCCCCCACACTATGCGACTCTTCAATTCCACCCGGGGAAGTAAATGCTATTATTAATTTTATTTTAATTTTTTTCTTTTTTTTTCATTTTTATTACTATTTAATTTAATATTGTTTCTTTGTATCAATATACTGCTGCTGGATTATGTGAATTTCCCCTTGGGATTAATAAAGTATCTATCTATCTATCTATCTATCTATCTATCTATCTATCTATCTATCTATCTATCTATCTATCTATCTATCTATCTATCTATCTATCTATCTATCTATCTATCTATCTATCTATATCATGAGGGTGCATCCAGAAGGGCTATACAGCATTATTTACATTTTGTTAATTTAGCAACATTGAATTGTTCTTTGTGCAGCATCAAAACTGAAAACAAAATGCAATATTTATCTGTCTTAGTTGCACCTAGGTGTGGAGGAATGCTGGTAGAGCATCCTCCATTCATAATCCATGTATGAAAAATACACCTTAATAAAATGACAAGTCTGTGTGTGTGTGTGTGTGTGTGTGTGTGTGTGTGTGTGTGTGTTTATGTATCTTTGAGTCCATCTGGTTGTTGTGTCTCTGTTATATGCCATTGGGTGTGGGATTTGTAGAAGCAGTGCTGATATTTGTGATGTGCCATTTGTTAGAATGAAAAAAATGCAATAAATTGTATTACTTCATACATTATAAAAAATTGGTATAAGATTAATCAAAGCAGTGCTAATGTTTCTGATGCACCATCTGTTGGAAAGAAAAATGTAATGCATGATATTACTACATACATTACAACAGATGGTGCACTGCAAATGCTAACATTGAATATACTGAAATTAATCAAAGCAGTACTAATGTTTGTGATGTGCCATTTGTTGGAATGAAAAAAAATGCAATAAATTGTATTACTTCATACATTATAAAAAATTGGTACAAGATTCATCAAGGTAGTGCTAATGTTTGTGATGTAAAAGAAAAATGTAATGCATGTTATTACTACAAACGTTAACATTGAGTATAGTTAGAATATAGCGGGTTGGATAATGGATGGATGGATGGATATTGAAGGCTATGTTGATTTCAACCCAACTAATACAGGTAGTACAGCTAGTTCCTATAGGTAGGTTAGGTTAGGAGCACGCACTGATACAGTGCATTGCCGCACCCACCACATGACAAACCACTTCAGGATCCCAGTTTAGGACTCGAGTGCAGCCATGCTCTCTTGATAAACTGTTGTAAAGGCAATAATGCACAATACCTGAGCAAACCACCAACCGAGCTCCCTGGTTAATGGCTGCTGTGTTTCCATCAAGTGACTGCTGCATAATAAATGTTATATAGCAACAGGCGCAGGGACAAGGAAGTAGGGTCAAATGATATACAAGGAGAAAGACTAAGAGCAGAGTCTCAGTCAATCCTAGACACAAAGGGAATGCTGGGACAGACACAAACAGTTTATAGCTGGTACTACATCAGAGTTCTAAGAGAAAAGAAAAAACATGTAAGTGCCATGCCTTATAGTCATCAAACATGGAATTTGTATTTTTAATAACCTCATACTTTTATCTGTTCCCTTCTCTCCAGCTATTTATGAACCTTCTTGTGAGGCCTATAGGCATACAGGAAGTACATCTGGTTACTTCTCAATTGACTCAGATGGAAGTGGGCCTCTGGGTCCAACTCTGGTGTACTGCAATATAACAGGTAAGTCGATTCTAATATATTTCCATTTCTTCTTTTTTTTTTTGGTAATGCATATAACGGACAAGCTGGTGTGAAAATAAAGAAAAAGTGTCAGGCTCGTCACAGCTCATTACTGTGCCTAAAGTGGTTTTGTGGCCTCAAGGACCCAGACATGATGCTGATTTAGCTTCAGAGATGGTGAAATCATTGAATTATTTTAAATTATTACCAACTGCCTTATTTTATTAAAAATAGCTTTTCTAACAGGCAATCTAGGTAACTAAGAGTATTATAGAGTGTAAGGTCTACACAACTAATACAATGGAAGCAAAGCTTGTCTCTGTAGCAGCATACAGTACACCCAACATACAATAAATATATTTTAATTGCAAGATTTGAATGTGTTTACCCTTTTAATTGAAATGTTTGTTATTATCAGAATTTTAGGTTTTTTTTTTTTTTTTGCAGTTTGATAACTTTTGTTTTCAAATGAAGGTTGCTTTCATGCTCTGAAACAACAAACAGTGCAAGGGTTTAATTAAAATCATCCTGCCAGGCTCCCCTGCACACACTATATGACCTGTTATGTTGACTGAGAAAACTCATCAGATGAGCGAAAATCACCAACAGAGCTGAAAGCAGCACGGCAGGTTTAGGCCACCGTGGTGCCTGCTATTGCACTCTTCATTAAATTGAATTCCTCACTCTGTTACACCTTTTCTCTGCATCAACCGTTCTAAGAACATTAATTTTCATTTCCTTAAGCATTCAGAAAATATATACTGGTCTGTCAGATATATAAGGATGAATGTGCAGAACGGGAAACTAACATGAGAATGCTGAAGTAAGCATGGAACTCTATTAGTAGGGTAACTCTCCAACTGCCAGGTCTGCAAATTCATCACGAAGCATTTAGCTTTTTGGTGGAGACACATTTCACGGTTTCTTCGTGTTTGCTGACATCTCAGCATTTTACGACAGGATTGTCTTTTTCTCCTTTAGGCATGAATGTTCAATGCCCAATCCCACCATACTCAATGCAAAGCTGAGCAGCTATTGTCACGACACACGCACAGAGAGCATACGCTGGTTATTACCACTGACCTCTGTTTAAAGAAGACCAAAGTGTGACAGCTTATTGAGAAAGCAAAGGAAATAATGCTTTATTTCACATCACAGTGTACGCATATGAACATTTAGGACAACACATTTGTAAAATAGTTTTTAGATAACTTCTGCAATAATTATTTATTGCCTTCTTGGAGGTTCATACCGCATTTCCTTTTGATTGGTTGAGATGCAATAATTTTATGGCTATCTATCAAGCCATTGTATTTGTTAGCAGTTGCCTTTTGCTTTACCTTATGGATGTTTTAATGTGCACTTTGACCTCTTTGAGTGTTCATCTTTATTGAGCAGCAAATGACAGTTTTATGGGACTGGGACTGAGACATGAAAAGGGCCCAGATTTCAACCCTACAGCAGTAATGAACCGAGTCCTGACATTACAGGATTCTCATATTGCATAGACAGGAAGCTGGAACAGGAAAAAAATGTGTATGTCCTCTACTACACGTCGGACTTTTTATGTGAAAAAATATTCATGACAGTAGTTTTACAAATCGATGGCTTATTTCTAATTGATTTCATTACTTAATGATGTTATTTCACTACTTTTATATTGCATTCTTAAAAATGTTCTTGCATGATAATAATCCATCCATCCATCCAACCTGCTATATTCTAACTATAGCATCATAGGGGTCTGCTAGAGTCAATCCCAGCCAACACAGGTCGCAAGACAGGAAACAAACCCCGGGCTGGGTGCCAGCCCACCACAGGGCGCACACACCAAGGACAATTTAGGATTGCTAATGCACCTAACCTGCATGTCTTTGGACTGTGGGAGGAAACCAGAATACCCGGATGAAACTCACACAGACACGAGGAGAATATGCAAACCCCCCGTAGGGAAAACCCAGGAAGCGAACCCAGGTCTCCTAACTGAGAGGCAGCAGTGCTACCCACTGTGCCACCGTGCCACCCTATGATAATTATATTCAGGAGAAATGTGTATGTGTTACCATTGCTTTAAAAGCTTACTTTTATCATTTTTTCTGTAGAGTTTGCTTTTTTTATTGTAACCATGTTGTGAAAATTAGTGACAAGCAATGAAAACACTGAATGCTAAAGGGGAGCAGCTACTTTACTATCATACTCCTTAGTCTTAGATGACCAGAACATCATAAAGAGAATAATGTCAAAAAGCAAAAGAAGAAAAAGAATTCACGTGCAAATGCTTGCTACTTTCTAATAAGATTTTAACAATTCCATTTTTTTAGTGTCTGGACTGACATCTCGGGAAATAACAGAACTGACTGTTAAAAGCAGAAGGTGGTTGGGATGAAATCTGCAGCCACAAGGGTCACAGTACTAAACTGGACAATAATTGAATTGAGCCTTTTCTGACTAATTAGCCTACAGATGAATATGACATTGAAGTAGCTGCCCTCATATAGTATTCAGTGTCATTTGCACATTAGAACATTAGACCACTCTAGACGAGTCTTACTGTCTACCACACTACTTGGTAGCTTATTCCAAGTGTCTATCATTCTTTGTGTCTGCTCTGCTTGTGACTATTAATATTTAGATACAATTGAGGGAGCAAACTACAGACAAAAATGAAAGATAATGAAAACAGCAAAGGAAATTTAAGCATTTACATTAAGCATTTCTGAAGTTGTTCTAAATTAGGTTAAGCTAAGGGTTAGGTAAACTTTGTTATCCTAGAGGGAAATTTGTTTGCAGCAGGAAAATACGAAACATAGATACAAAAGCAAAGACACATCGGCTGAAAACTAGTTTTACCATAAGTACGCACACTCAAGATCAGTACAAAGAACAATTAATCCCTTAAATGGTATACAAATGAATAGTTCATTATTCAGAAGCATCGGTACAAGTAACAGAATTCAAAATGTAAATATACTGTAAATATCATAGCAGAGCAATTTTTTGAATGCAAAGAAAGAGAAGAAAAAAGGAAAATAAATTAAACAGTGAGATCAATTAGGCATAATCCTGACTCACTGGTTGCAATGAAAACCTACAGGCTTAGTTTTACACCGGGACTGACCTTAAGAAGCACTGAGCTAGGAAATAAATAGCCAAGCACTCCTCTGCTCACCCTTATACTGAATCGGACATAGCTGCACATCTGCTGCAGCGAGCCCAAGAAACAATTAAGAAGCTCCAGCCAATTGAACAGCCAGGCTTCTATTGATTGTATATTATTAAAATAACAGCAGATAATGGCCAATTGACAAGAGCATATACATAAGTGCCTGCCTAGGAGTCATAATTTCTTTAAATTACTGCAATTTGTAAATCCATAAACATTTAACTTAATTGAAATTATTAACAAAATTCTGCCATGACTATGTCAAGTGTTTTGCTGTGGAAGTTGGAACAGAAGAAACTCCAGTGAGTTAAGAGCAGCTTCTTCTTTGTTATATGTTTTTGTGTTGCTATATCATCAGTATTATGCTCCTGTATTACCTGTATAAACTATAACAATAAATTGTATTATTTTGTTGCTTAATAACATGTGTGGTTTAGTTACTTTTCATAAAAATAATGGGCAGGAAAACACATCTACACACAACGATAATAGAATAAAGGGACAGTTGTATTGAAATGTCAAATTTTTTGTTTCATTGTGAAAAGAACAGTTGATAATTCATTCATTCTTTAACATCAGTCAATCAAATACAATTCTTCCTCACACTACATTCTTCAATAAAACATCATGGGCTTTGAGCATATCTAAATAAAACCAGACTCAAGGCAGGAACCAGTTACAAACAAGGTGCCTGTCTACAATGGGACAAACTCAGAATTTAAATCCAGGACTAATCATGGGTGGCCATTATACACCCAAGTGTAATACAGTATAATCACCCAAAGCCACAACATGCAACTCTCTACAGCATCGAACATCATAAATCAAAGTCTTTGTATGATGAAACTGCTTTACTTATGACAAGATAAGTAAGAACTTTAAACAATGCTGAGCAGACTGTAATGTAATGCAAAAGTTCCAAAAAAAAGAAATGCTCAGATGACATCATCAAGAAGTACTCCGCTTCCAGTGCTTAGAAGCAGTCCCGACTTGCATGACCCTGACAGCTGGCCTATTATCTCATGCTATAAGAGAACTTCTTCTGAGCCAGACATTGTGAACTCATGGCTGACCACCAGTAGTTACCACAGTACAAATGTGCAAATTGGGTTGGCTTGTAGCAAACACTTGACGTAGTTGGCAGGATTTGCACTGTTGGGTGGAGTGCTGCACAGTAAAGGTGAGGCCTGAGTGAAAGAGAGCTCAGCTGACATTATCAGGAAGCTCTCTGCCTTCAGTGCTTAAAATCAGTTCCTGCCTGATGGCCATTACAGTTCTACTATTAACTTGCAGTGTAAGAGAACTGCTTCTGACCCAGAGCTTTCTGATTTTTTGGGTGACCACTGGCAGTTGCAAAATACGCAAGTTGGAGTGGATTGTGGCATGAATCCACAGCAAGACATATTGACAGATTTTCATCTGGACCCTTAAATAATATTTCTTTGAATCTCTTGGAGTCTTACGTAATGTGTTACCTTTGTAGTGCACAGTTGGCACACATCCTTGGAATTGTGGATGGCCTGCAGTAAAGAGGTGCAGTGGATTGACACTGGAACAAATGACGTAAGTAAGAGTAGACTTGCAAACTTAGAGAGCTCTGTACTAATCTTAAGAGCAAAACTGGCAGAGCCGTGTTCTCTGAATAAATGCCAGTGCAACACACCATTCTAAGTAAGATTGAGGAGATCAGGGGCTTTAACAACATAACATACATTTTTGTGTAAGATAAAGGGGCACAGGTTGATGGAACAGTTTGAACCTTTACTTCTGGGAAGAGTTGCATTCGAACTAGAGAGGCACTGATCTATCAGTAAGGCATCAGTTAGTCAATGACTGTTAAACTATAGTAGTATATAGGGCAGGCCAGGTGTAAAGGTTCATTTAAGCCACTGGACAATATTGACAAATATATTTAATATAGCAGGGAATAGGCAGATAAAGAATCAGTCAAAGACTATGAATTGTTTGACTAACAGTAATGCTAAAACTTACTTAATTAAATTGGAGTTATATGTAGTAGCTTATAGACAGAATATTATAAGACTAATGAAAACCCTGATAAATCTTTAAAAAAAATCAAAATCGATGCCAGGTATAACACCAAGTACAAATATGAACAAGGATTTTGTTTTAGTGTATTTTGTCAAAAGACAGTGGCACTAACATTTCACAATAAATGGAATTCCACATAAATACAACACAAGTCAGACAGGGCTAATAGTTTATGAAGGCAGGAGATGTTGTTTCAGGTAAAAGCAATGTCAAAGGATGACCCCTGAATCCCTGAATGTGGTAAAGTGATATTTATTATCATTACTGTGAATTACATGAGGCAGCAGTAAGACAGTTCACCTAGGACAGATACTGCATTTCAGTTAGTGTAACATCTCAAGGAAAAAAAGATGTTTAGGTTCTTGCCAGTTTTGGATGTGAGGGACCAGTGATGTTTCCAGATGAGAGCTTATTAAACAGATAGTGACAACGGTGAGTCTACTTACTTCTGTCCTCTGGACTTGTGAAGATTTACAGGAAGATTGCAGCTGCTAACTTTCCTTCCAGAGGAGATGACATGTCACAATTTTCTCTTGAAGTGAGTGTGTGCTGTGCCAAACCAGACAGTGACTGATGACGTGTGGATGCTCTTGATCTAGGCTCTGTAAAAGTGGACCAATGTTGTCTAAATAACATGAGCGTTTTCCAGCTGACATAGGAAGAACATTCTCTGTTGTGCTTTTTGGTGAAGCTATCTGCATGTTTATTCCATTTCATTGTGTTGGAGATAGCAATGCCCAGGAATTTTAATGTCTGTACTGAACTAACTGTTGCTTAGTGATTTGCATTGGGGAAAACTGGGAGCTATTTTTTCTGGAAGTGAATAAGCTCCACTCTTATAACTGTGTTGAACTCAGAATGCTTTTAAGTATCTTATGATACTAGATGGTTCCCCCATTCTAACACACTTAGTTCCTGTGATGGGTTGTTAATGAAGAGTTGCAGGTGTTAGGTATGCTCTACGGACAAAACCGTTTACCAACTCTGATCAGACCATGTAAACATCGAACACAGGACACAAGCACAAATCCAGAGGCTGTAATCCTTGAGAAACTGCAGTAATCCAATATAGGGGTGAAGCGTTAAAGGCACAAATGATTTTTTTGCCAGCTTCTTCTGGCGCCTATTTAAAGTCAAACTCTATGCTTAAAAATGAAATATCCACTTTTGGGGGTTTTGTCCCCATGTCTCATTGTGTCAATACAGAATGTGAGATAGTCAGTATCTCCTCACAGTTAGAGCATCCATAGCTGCACAAACCTCTAGTATTAAATAAGTCCATCGGGTTCATCATGCTTCATTTTCATCAGAGAATTATATTCTACTCTATGATTAAAACTAATTATTTTTCAAACATGTCTACCTACTACTCAAGAAGCTGACTAGTGTTGTGAAAAAGTATATTAACATAGTCTATAAGAGTAAGACTGGTCTGTATGAGACGTGAAACCTATAAACTGTGCCATCAAGTGACAACCATTGTTTTGATTCATGGTGAAGACTTCTATACAGAGCAATCAAATAGTGATTTAAAATGGCTTTATTACCAAAAAATACAAAAACACATATGACAACTAGTTAAGTATAATTTGATCATCTAATTTAAACAAACTATCAAAGTAAGAGTTGATTTTGGTAAAAAAAAAAATTAGCTCCCTGACAATTTCATCAATTGCATTATATCATATGTGTTATTTTCTACAGTTATTTATCCACCATTTTTTGAGTTTAATTGCATTCATGAATCACACTTTAAAAATATAACACTGTCAAAAATACAATTAATACAACATTGCAAATGTTTGTTTAAAATAAAATTAAAATTAGGTCAGAATGAACACTTGACCCTTCCTTTCTTCTACCCACATCATGGATAGCAAGCTCAATAGGAGGCACTTTCATTATATAGTGAGACAGCAAGCTGAATCCCTGCAAATCAGTCACTTTTATTGTTTGAACGATCATAAAGTGAGTTACAAAGCAATTAATGTCCATTCATTCATTTGCTAAACCCACTGACTCAAATTGTAGAGTCACAGAGAGTCGCAGCTTACTTCAGTCCTGACAGGGGGTGCCAATTTATTGCAGGGCATGCGGATTCAGAAGAGGAGTGGGCTTAGCAACAATACTTAAGGGATGTGGTCAAAACTTAAATAACTCTATTAATACTACCAAACACTGAAAAGTAGTGTCACCGACAAAAAAAATGATCATGAAGTTCAACCATAATCAATACTCACGGGAAGGTGGAAGAAGTCCACCTTTAAGAGAATAAGAATTACAAAATTGGCAGACTGCTTGTAGAATCATCCTGGCTCTGACCAAAATATTGAGGAAGATAATAAATTGTGCAAGACAGATATTTGTCACGTAATATTTAATGACAGGGGAGTTGTTTCTAGATTATAACATTTATCTGTGTGCTGACCGGTGTCATTGAAATGCTTTGTAGTCATGATATGTAAATGAACCTAACTGATTAAAGGAAGCTATTCTGTTAGATTTCTTCAAACTGCCATGTTGCATTAACAAGAACATGTGGTACTCTACCAGTTGATGTAAATTAAGGACGTCCATGTTTGAACTGATTGCCCAAGAGCCTCCTTAGTTTTATTTGGTTATTTTAATTTCTAATATGTTTTTCATATAACCTCATATTTATTTTAAATGAATTGCCAGAATCAGGGTTTAACCATCTAGAGCTGTATATTGTCTGGGCATAAATGTCCCCTTGTTCTTCAAACTTAAAATAGGATTGTTCGTGAAATACTGTACCATAGATATTACTTCAATTCTTCAGTATTTTGCAGTCCAAATGTAACTTTCTAAGATTAGCTATGGCAGTTGGGTGATGAAGCAAGGGTGTTTTAAAATACTGTTCTAAAATAATATGATATGTCACGCACTTGAGGGTTTGTCATTTTTTCATGGATGTTTAGATATTGATTGCTACTGTTCCTGATGGGCCCACGTTGAGGACTGTTGTATCAGGAATTTTGTGTCACTATTCTACATGAAAATATGAGATTAACAAACTTTCTTAACCATCACTGCAAACAACAAGGAATGAGTAACAGACACATTGATCATTTATGGTTGGAGCATATGTAGAAATACAGAGGAACATAATCTTTTCAGGTTTTCTTCACAACAAACATACATACAATTTTCACATATTCATTAAGGCATTCTGATATAATCAGCATATATATTTAATGTTTATTATTTTTTTGTTGTTTACCGTGCAATTTGTTAAACTCTTCCATAGTCATTTTTATTTCTCAGTGGGTGAAGAATGGCACAAATAGAAAACTGACAGTGCATCAGTTCACATGTTCTGATATTAAAACAAAAAGCAATACTGCATACTCTTTATCTTTGTCTTGAGTACTGCAAATGCTGCCAGACAAATACATAATCGATAAGTTTTACTGGAACTATAGCCAACAGCAACAGGCAGCAAGCTTGATGAGTGAACACATTGATTTCTGTACTTTAAGAAACTAGAGCTGGCTCTAATTAACAGTTTGAAGACCAGAGGTCTACAAACCTAAACAGGTAAAATGATAAAGACAAAAACTAAAAAAAGAACCAAATAAAGTTTTCATTACGAGAAGCGATTCAAACCTGTCACGATATGTTAAGGTTTATGCTTTCCTTTGTAAGGTATAAAGTAAGACAGGCATGCAAATCTGAACAGATATTGGAGTAATTTAGTGAGTATTAGTGCAGCTAGTGAAAGGGAAAAAAAAAACACTGACTTCGAGAGGAAAAAAAATCTATGACCTATAAACAAGATAATCTGAAATGAAAGTGGTTTTTGAGTTAGAAGTGCCTTCTAACACATTCTTAAGAAATTACTTAATGTTATTTTGGAAGCCTCAAAAAGTTAGCATAAAACAACAGATACATGGATTGCAGACAAATGTTCTAGAGATATAGGTAATCTGTAATTTAATTATCATCTTTCTGTTTTCAAGATGGTATTGCTCTCCTTAATCCGTAGTGCAAAGATTTCATTTATGCATTTGTCCGAGTGACACAGTGTTTAGTGCTTCTGTCTCACAGTTCCAGAATGCCAGATTTAATCCCAATCTGTATCCAGCAGGTGGTGCTCGTTCTCCCCTGGGAAGTGTTTCTCGATGCAGAATTGACTACAACCAATGCCATCCCTTTTGTACCCATAGTGGAAAATAATTAAAAGAGAGAAATAAGGTACAAAACGAGATACAGTATATGTATTTAACTTGCTTTAAAAGATAACATTCATTCCCAGAATATAATGCAAAATCCTGCATTTATACAGAAGCAAAGGGGCATCACAGCCAAGTGGGAGAATGTTGACACACAGATGTCCAATCTAGCAGCAAGGAATGTCGGTGACATAATGAGAAGCTTCCGACTTTGTGCTGGATTCTTGTCATTACATATTCATAGAATTCATGTTAGATATGGGCAACTACCAGAAGAACTTACTAGTTATTAATACTTTCACAGACTTTAACCATATTGATCAAGCAGACATCAGCACCTTTTAAAAGAACCTACTTGTGTCCTTCACATGTTTTCTGCTTGTCTCCCTAACAGGACTTACAGCTGTCATTTGTCAATCTCCCTGGCAGTCTCTCTTTCTCAGCTGAATTGCATGGCTTTGTGAAATAAATTTCACAAATTACACTTGACACAAAGAACCTTCTTGCTACACCATCCCAGTGTCCGCCTGTTTGGTGTCTGCAGATCCTTTACAAGTCCACATAGGATTTTTGCTCCTTCTAACATGCACGTGTCAGTTTCATAGCTGAGTCTAAAGTGGCTCCATTATAGTTTTAGTGTGTGCATGAGTGTGCCCTGCGTACCACTGGCATCCCATCTCAGCTTTGTTCCTGCTTTGCACCTTATGCTGTGACATGTTCCAGCCCCTGCAACCACTGACTGGAGTAAACTGACTTCAGAATTAATGAAAATGTTTTAGCCATTTGGCTTACTCATGTGTTTCATTTTTTTTAAATAACATTTGCACATCCTTATGCCATCTATCTTCATAATATATTTTTTTGGTTTGTTGGAGGGGCTTGCAGAGAAAGACATTTGGGAATTTCAGCTTACAATAGCACTTTGCAGAAGAAGTGATGTTAATTTAACATTTTAATAGTAGTTTTTATGAGATTTCACTAGAAAGCACTCCACCTATACTGCGCATTAATAACAACATTCAGTGTTCAATTTAGTTGTAACTACCCTGCTGTCAAAGTAGAAAAGTCTGCCGCCAATTGAAGACAATCATACCTGTTAAAGAGAACCTCTTCTTTAGCTAGTTAGTTACGTGTGGTGAAGTAAGTAGCTGTGACAGCGCCATCTACAATATAATTAGGGGCACTTGACGTGACAGTTCCACGTTACACAGTAGAGACAGTAATTGAGGCAACTGGTGCCTGCAACATCTGCAGTTACAGAATATCAGAATTGCCAGCTTGTTGTTCTCTTATTATTTAGAATCTCATGAATAAAGAATACAGCTCATTTTTCCTGAAAGTGAATAGAAGAACTGTGAAACTTGGACGTCTCATTTGGTGGTTGGCCCTTCTCATGGAAGCATCGAAAGATTAATATTAGGTCCCATTGCATAAGGATGCATTACTAAAGCTTGCAGAATTAGTGGTCCTGTCCTGGACCGTCCCTCCATTTGTGCCCTCTGCTGCTCAGGATGTGGACCTTTCACTATCCCTGCTTTGCGTGTCAGTGTTTATTAAATTAGGACTGAACTGCCATTAGTTTTAGGATTGTTCAGGCCAGCAGAAGGCAGCTTTTTAAATGTTGTTCTTCTAACGAGCATGAGATAAAATTAATTTCCTTGAAACTGCAGTTATACTTTTGTAGAAACAAATCTGAACAAATGTGGATTCTGTTCTGTAATTTGACATTTATTAATTTAATGAGGCTAAGGCTGTCACATATGTGACACAAGGTATGGTGTACTGTCAAACCTTCACTAAAACGAGCAGAAGTGCTACTAACAATGCATTTCAGTAAAGTTTCTTAAATGTTCGCACTCTTACTTATATGTAATACCTCAAATAAACGTACACAATGCTGCTGCTGCATCAAAATGAAACTTGCAAAATGACAATTTCTATTGTTTTTACTATTTCAAATAACAGTAAAAAAGCTCATGGAAGAGTTCAATATCCATGTAAAAGAAGTGGATCAGCTGTGAAATGAAGTATTAACATTTACAAATTGCATACATATTCTCTCCCTGTGATGTTCTTCATTAATGTATTATAATATGATTGCTATGAAAAGATAACAAGAAAAATAAAGACTGATTCATCCAAGCAAGATAAAGAGTGACATAAGTTATGAAATCATAACCCTCAATATGTGCACTATTAAAGATACTGCTTAAATGGTGGTGATATGCCTCATATTTTTAAAGTGCTTATGTTAGGTTAAATGTTTTATATATTTTAACCATAATTTTTTATTTTTTTTTATTTTAACTGAACAATGCATCCTAAAAGCTCCAGGAGATTGCATTCAAATCCTGGCCCAGACATACTCCATGTGAAGTTAGGGTCTTGTCCGCCATATTTGTGTGCATTTTTCCCTGAACACTCTGTTTTCTTCTGAAATCCTTGAATATGTTATGGAGATTAGGTTATTTGACATACAGTATGTGTACATGGGAGTGTACTGTGATACCCTGGTACCTGTCCATGGTTGGTTCCTGTCTTGTGCCTGAAGCTGTTGAGATATGCTCTAGTTCACTATGACTCTATAATTAGATTAAACCCATTCACTAAATTGATAAATAGATAGTTTTGCCAAAATCACTCAAGTATTTTCTAATAACATTTTTGAACATAAAATTAACATACAGCATACATTATACACTGTATGGTTTGCTATTGCAAATACTTTTTGTGATCAAAAATGTATTAATACAATCAAATAGGATAGAAACTACAGCATATGCAAGGCTTCACATTCACGTGCATTTCGAAGTTAAGTACACTGTTCTGTAAACCTCAGTCCTTTTTTATTTTTGTTTATTAACTTCATCGAAGAGATCTCCATCCATCCATCTATTATCCAAACCACTATATCCTAACATGGGGGTCTGCTGGAGCCAATCCCAGACAACACAGAAGAAACAAATCCTGGAGAGGGCGCTAGCCCACCGCAGATCAAAGAGATAGATCTCACATTTTTATTTATTAAATGTTTTAATAACAGTAAATCTACATTTAAAAATAACAGTGATAATAGAATGTAATTACATGTATTAGAAGAATACATAAATTATATACAATACCATGTACTTAAAAGTTGAGCTGAACTAAGCTTGTGTTGACTGTAATAGCTTCTATAGACACCAAATTCCAACTCAAGTGAGACATAAATTGCTAATTATAGTTCATATTTCTTAACATAAAATTTTTAAAGACAAACACAATGGAGGGTTAAAATCTATGTTGAAGCCTCAAGCTAAAATTGTTGGCCGAACAGTGTTGCACATGATGAATGCCAGGACATTATAGCACTGTGCCAATAAATGACAGCATCAATGAAATGTTGAATCATCACAATCTGCAGATATTTCAGTTTTCAAAAGTGTAATGTTAACACTGAGTACATGTAATTCATTGTACTGAACTGCATAATAGTTTAGAGCAGGGGTTCTCAAACTCGGTCCTGGGGGCCCTCTGTGGCTGCAGGTTTTTGTTCCAACCAGATTCCTAATCAGTGACAACACCTGATAGCACTCATCTCATTTAATTAGATGGTATTATCTTTTATTCTACATTCAGAAAAGCACAGCAGCATGATTTTTACATTTATAAGAAAGTTAGAAATATTTTTGTTTTTGCTATAGATTTAAATGCTTAACTCTCTTTTTATTTTATTTCGCCCTTTCTCTGTGCAGTTTGCTTCCTTCATTGAATCTTAATAATGATAATTAAAAACAAGCAGAGCAGAAACCCAATCAAACAACACTCAATCGTGAAAGGACGCAACTACTTTAGCGTCAGCCCCACAAAGTAGTAAATAACGGATTAATTAAACAATTAGAACACCTAGAAAAGTAGAATGATAATCAAGATGAAAATACTGTTAAAAAGAAAAAAATACATATAATTGCTTAGTACATTTTAATATGTTTTTTTTTTTAACCAAACTTAGTTTTCTAATTTGTATATTGTTCCCAAAACAGGTAATCTGGGAAACAACAATTCACTTAATTAGCCCAGGAGTCCAATTAAAAACAGAGGCTGGTTGGAACAAAATCCTGCAGCCACAGGGGTCCCCCAGGACCGAGTTTGAGAACCCCTGGTTTAGAGAACCACTCTTAAATCTGGTTTATACTTACCGCGTGAAGCCGGTGCACAGACCACGCCACAAATGCACACACGGTGAGAGACATAAACTCATTTGTACTTGTTGTGGCTGGTTCAGTTGGTGCGTGAGAGTATTGGGTCAATGTCACTTCGCTGATAATGTCACTGCAGAGAATGTGAGACGGTGGAAAAGGTGAAGTGTCAAATAATTTGATCAAAAAGTAAGGGTGAGTGTAATATTCTCTTCAAAGGGGGACCTCCATAAAGAGAAGTTGCATTTTCAATGTTTTTGCGTTTTGATGACCTGTGACATCATATTCAACCCTTCTTTCATTATTCTGGCACCCATGTAGCCAGCCTCTCCTTGAAATTGAATATTTTGGATACATTGCTGCTGCGTCCATATTGTTAGAAAAAATTACTGTACACAACACGCGGTGAGAATACAGTGCGCCTGCTGTGCACAAAAGCTTGTGTCCAAATCTGACAACAGCCCAACAGGGATACTTCAAGTATAAAAGAGGCTTTAGGGAGCTCCTTTCCTCTTCTAATCATTTCTAGATAAATTAAGTGATTTATTTTTGTTTTAATTGCTTGAAAGAAAGCAAAAGAGGAAATGAGCTGTTATGGCAACGGTTTGTACATTTCAGTAACAATGCTTTGCCATCAGAAGTTAAAAAGATTAAAAAGAAGTTGAAATAACCTCTCTCAAATAAATTTGAAATCTATATACAGTATATAATTCACTGAGGCAAGACAACCATGAAAAGCACGCCGGAAGGGGCATGGATTCACTAAGCCGCCGACAAGTGAGACACCTATGGCGCACACAGGAAGGAGCCACACCCACCAACTCGGAGCTTGCATATTGTAATCTTTTTAGTTAGCCAATAAAAGGTGTCATTTTGCTTGGCTTTTCTCTACATTCATAATGGCTAACACGGTACAACAACCTAGTACTACAGATATCTTAACAAAAATTGATCTTTCCTTATAAACTTTCTTTGAAAAATAACTGCTACATTTTAACAAAGCCGTTCCACTGTGAGTTGTTTCATGCAAAGAGGCAAATGGATGGATAGAGAGACATTCAGACATGACAACGACAGTAAGTGCTTTTATCTGAATACACCTTAAAATGATCACTACGTAATGGTAAGAAATTACTTCATGTGAGAAATAATCAACCTAAATAGTACAAACCTATTCTAAACTTTGTGCCATACCATCAGGAACAGGAACAATGCCATCTCAACACATTGCCATATCCAGCTAAAGAAGCCAACAGATGATATATTTATAGCAATAAAAAATTTACATAAGAAGGTAAGGAGTTTTACAATTTAGAGGAGACCAGCAGGTTCATTTGGTTAACTAATACCTAAGTTGTCCCAATATCTCATCATATACTTTTTAAAATTTAAGGTTTCTGCTTCAGACTAAGTGACTTGGTAGTTTGTTCTAGATTCCCATAATGTCTGGATTTCAGCCTTAAATACATTTACCTTTAATTTCTACCTGTGTCCTTAAATACTTGCTGTACTGTTTCGTTTTTGGCTGTTGGGTTTCTTTACGGATGTATTTGAGAATTTTGAAGACACGTATAATGTCACACATAGCTTCTTCTACTTAAGACTAAAGAGGTTTAACTAAGACTAAGGCATGCCCTTTAGTCCCAGAATGCACTTGGCTGACCAGGGAAGAATAAGAGTTTTGGATGGATTGACTTGATGCTTCATTAATTCAAAAATGTGGACAATGGTGAATCAAATTATAGAGTGAAGTTAGACAGTGCTTCAGAGTTATCTGTTCTAGAAAAAAGGAACATTTTAAGAGCTTCTGTGTCACAGCAAATAAATTTATGTTATGAGAGAGAGGATCTGGGCCAATGTCCATTAAGTGTAGTTTGTAAAGAATGAAATAATGTCTGTGCACATTTAAAAAGAGCAAAGTGTTGGTTAGGATTCCTAAAGGAATATATCATTTTTAAGATGATGTTAACCATCAGAGAGGTGAACACAGGGTGAGAACAGAAGACCACTGAGTAATGAAAAGAAGGGGTTTTTAAGAGAACCTATTAGGCAAAGAGTTGAGAATGGATATTGACACAATAAGAGGGGAGGAGGAACTAAGAATAGAGAAAACAGGGTGGGTGGGAGTCTGACCCCATAGCTTCACAGTGTTGAGCAAGTTGCATATTAGGAAGGAATATCAAAGCAAAGCTAAAGTTTTTATCATAAGAAATAATCTTACCCTTGTAAGACTTGTTTTGTCAGGCAATACTTCACTTGACACTTGAAGTGTTCAGTTTCCGATATAAAAAATAACTAAAATTTGTTAAAAGGATCCATAGCAGTAAATTTAAGTAAAAATTAAAATAAATTTCAAGTGTAGAATGTATTAATTTATTTACTGTTCCCATTTGGTGATGAACACTACTGGGAAGTGATCATGTGAATGTCACTGAAGTAGATAGATAGATAGATAGATAGATAGATAGATAGATAGATAGATAGATAGATAGATAGATAGATAGATAGATAGATAGATAGATAGATAGATAGATAACTTTTTTTATCCCTAGGGGAAAATTTGGCCATGTCATTACAAGGTGTGGTGTGTCACAAGGGATGATTTGGTCTAGAATTTAAAAATAACACAGACACCTGCTGTAACTGTGTATATGTATAAATATTTATCGAAAATGAGTAAGAGTTATTACCGTTATTTTGATTCAAGTTAACTTTTGGAATTATCATGGCATATGCTTTCAATTATACATTTTAGCTGTACACGAAACACATTTGTGTGTGTTTATCACCTAAAACCTTGACGAAATGTTAAGTAATTTTTGCATCTAGCATAAATTCAAATTCGCAAAGGTCTTTTAAAAGAATTTATGTTTTTTTCTCTTGTAGAAGACAAAGTCTGGACTGTAATGAATCACCACAACATGGCATTTACCAGAGTTCAGGGATCCAACCCAGAGAGGCCGTATACCATGCAGTTTAACTACAGTACAAGTCGGGAGCAGCTACAGGCTGTGGTGTCAGCAGCTGAACACTGTGAACAGGAGATCATGTACCGCTGCTGGAAATCCCGTCTGCTTAATACACAAGGTAAGAGTGTTAAGGCTTGGTGTATGTTAGCTACCATTGCCTAAAAGTTAATAGTCTGCTAAAAGCTTGTAAGCATGTTTTTAAGATAAAATGAATAAGAAAACATACAGTATATTCAGATGTGATATTTTCAGTTAAATCAAGTTATTTAGAAATATATTTGAAGAAGTATTTTTGTTTTTATTTGTATAAATAGAAAAGACACTATACACAGTTCAGTGATCATACTGCATGTTATTCATAAAGCAATCGATTGGCTCCTTCTCTGGTTTTAAACCAAGATAATGGTCATATTATCTCTTGTGTATATTCTATGCCATTAAAAGCACAGAAGTACCATTCATTTTGGGGCTTCTGGCAACTCTGCAGTTGGTATGCAATGTTATCTACCAGACAATTCACTGATCGGTAAACTGTGAGGTACCTGGTTCAGTTCCCTGTATTACTCGACAGTGATCCAAACATAAAAAAACACATATGTACAATAATTTCTCTAAATATATGCACATGTAAAACACTTTGAAATGTTTGTTCACTATATAAGAAAAATAATGTTTGCTTTGAAGTTGAGGGTACATTGGCTAATATGGTTATCTCACAGTTTCAGAGTCTTGTGTTTCAATCTAACTCTCTGTGTGAATGAATCTAACATATTGTAGCAACCTCTGCATCACGTTCGAAAAGAAGAAAAAAAGCAGATGGACGAAGTAAAGCTCACAAAACAGTTTACTTGAACAGTAAAGAAGGAAAAAAAACAGGGTTGTAACATGAAAAAAATTAACATTGTCTTTGATGAACTATTTACAGTCTCCTATATCTCTCGCATATCTTTGGTCCTGTGAGTCACCGTTACAGAAAAGCAAAAACAGAAAAAGAAAAATGCAGACTTTCTTAACCCTACAACACAACCTTCTAGCCCTTTCTCCAATGAACCTCTCAACCCCCCCTCCTGTCCCGGGTAAACCCCATGTGACAATCAAACCCCCACTGTGCTGTACTCCGCCCTCCCTCAATCGGACCCAACAGTCACTCCACAAGGCCTTCAACCTGGCTGAGACATTACAATATCTTCAGATAACTAAACACTTACAGTACTGCCTGGTTTTGGATCTGGAGGAAAAGGCAATATAACCTTGTAAAGATTAGAGTAATGTTAACAGTCTACATCATGGAGTCCAGTTTTAAAAGAAAAAACATGTTACGTCTCAGTTTTTCTTTTTCTGTATATCTTGTGCTACTCTAAAAGCTAAATTACACCTTGGAATATCTATCTATCTATCTATCTATCTATCTATCTATCTATCTATCTATCTATCTATCTATCTATCTATCTCTATAACTTTAAGAATATTTTCATTAAATGACAAGGTCCAATATAAGCTGTCTAATAATGGGCCCAATTACAAATCAATTAATTATTTATCTTGAACCAGGGTACCACATTCCATCAAAAAGTACTATCATCTGCAATATAGAAAAATATTTGAACAAGTAAAAGCCAGAGCAAGATTCTGTATGCATGCTTTTACTGACTGCATTTCTGCTGACTTCTTTGCCTATTAGATACCGTTCTGACATCTCTGTCAAGTGCACACGCCTGTGCCTGATTGTTTCTAGCACATTAAAGCTAATTGCTGATTTTTTGTGAACATTACAAAACACAAGCAACAAAGGGATGAACTAATCTTGAACTTTGTCTGATTTTTAAACAGAGTTAGATGCTATCTTTATAATGATCTTTTGCATCAGGATGCTTGTTACTTGTGCAGTTTCTGCTTTATGGTTTTGTGTGTGTGTTTGTTTTGGTTTTGTTTTTTTTTTTTATTGCCAACTGGGAGTATCCTGTTTCAGGTAGGAGCTCGTTTCTGATGTCCATAAAAGTTAGTTGAGCTTGCAAAATGGCCCATAGGGTTGCAGTTTTAGCTGCCTTTTGCAAGCTAGCAATCGGGGTTGACAGGAATTACACCACTAGCAGTTTTCTTGCTTCATTTCCCTATCACAATTTTTTTTTGGAACACTTGGCAAGCATATCTTGTGCTTCTGGCAAACAATTTTTTTAGTATGTCAATGAGTCCCAACATTGTTCGTGTCCGCTGAAGTATGTGGAAGCCCCAATAGTTAGTAGGCTGTGTACCCGACTGACTCCCAGGCACATCAATATGCTCCTATTTCTAAACAAAAATTCATTATAGTCTTGCAAAGTGACAGTTTTTGATATGTTTTCATGTAACATTGAAACAATAATAATACATACATAATATTCAGTTTTAAAGTGTTGATTCTGCAATGTATGCAAAATTTGCATCCTTATTGGTCTAACTGGTCTAACAAAGAATCTTCTACCTGTTAAATAAGACTGTAACCAATTTAAGACACTGACCCCATTGACTAAGGCGATTTATAAGAATACTGTGATCTATGGTGTCAAATGCTTCACTCAATATGTGGCCTCTGCCCATATTAACCTGCAAGTCATTTAATATTTTAACCAATGCAGTCTTAGTACTATGATTTGTTCTAAGACCTGAAAAATGTTTATTTTTTTAGACTTTTACTTAAAAAGAAAGTAAAGGCAGAAAATAGAAATTGGTCTAAAGCTGTCAAAGACAACAGAGGAGTCTCGATTATTTTTATTGAGCAGTCCTGGAGGTCCCCAGTGGCTGCAGGATTTCATTCTAACTCCTTTTTTTTTGATTAGTGCACTGTTTTTGCTGCTAATTAACTTCTTTCAAATTAATTGTAATTGACTTGTTTTTTTTAAGATTTGTTTCCCTGAATTTCTTCATCGTTCCTCTGAATTGTTTTATTTCTTTCCTTAAATGGCACCCAAACAGAAATGAAAAGTGAAGTGAGTGAGCCAACAGAAGACCAACTAAGTTAGAGCCTCGAACTGCAACCAATTTCTCTCTAACCGATTCCGCAGATTCTTGTTGTTTGTTAAACTCGTTCTTTAATTCCATGGGTGGTTGCTGCTCTCATTGTTCAATACCATACATTTATGAAATTGTGGATTTTCTCTTTTCTAAGAGCACTGTTAAAATGTTTTGGGGACTTGAGCAGAGCAGCATTCCTGAGACCTTCACCTTTCTTTATTTTCAGATACTGTATGATGGACACCAGTTGTTTTGGTTCATTTTGTATCTCATTATTGTTTGGCTGCTAATTAAGGAAAAAGAAACAATTAAGGGGTCTGTGTCTTCAAGAGCAAGTCAACTAAAATTAATTCAAAAGAAGTTAATTAGGAGCAAAAACAGGTCACTAATTAAGAAAAGGGTTAGAATGAAAACCTGCCACTGCTGTGGTCCTCCAGGATCAGAGTTGGGGACTCCTGGTTAAGACAATCTGGGTTTGTCTAATGACTCTGTCTAGTACACTATCAATAAACATAATGGAGATATTTACTTTGAAAAAGTCTGTTAGGAGTGGGACTGTTTCAAGTTCAAGCACTTTATAGTCATTGTGTAACACAGTGAAAGGCAACCTTTTACGAGTTTGGGCGCACTAAGTCCAAAAATTTTCTTTCGCGGCGCACCTGAGGGACTGCCCATAAATAAAGTCGTGATGACACAATCTATGGACAATCGCCAATAAAAACAGTTCATTTTACAAGTTTGAAAGACATTTTATTAATAAAGGAATCAAAGGATAAATCTTAAATTTAGTTAATGTGAACGTTGAGATTGTTTTTCAGCACATATGAGATTGATGCGAGGGTCAATTTTCGAAAGACAGATGCGCCTTTCCTTGTCGATCATTTGAAGTCTCTCACGTTTCTTAGACTTCATTTCCATATCCGTACAGTGAGCGAGATCTTCTAACAACAAGACTTTTTAAGTCTCGCGGGATGTGTTTTTGACACTGCTGGTGTTGATATTATGATGAATGGCGAACCGTGAAAATTTTAACTTGCATTCAAAATAAATACATTTGTTTATTCAACAATCTGATTAACCGTTATCTGTTTTTCCAACATAAAATATTTTTTTAAAACATTATCTTTTTAATCAACCAAAAGTTCAAAAACACTAGCAATTTAAAATATTTTACAAAAGTTTTCGCGGCGCCCCTAGAAAATTCCATGGCGCGCACCGGTTGCCCGAGAATGGTGTAACACGATGAAATTACTTTTTGTGACAGCCCCAAGGTGCATTTAAAGACAAGTCAAATAATTCCAAATATTACAGTGTTAAGTGATCAAGTAATCAAAGCAATTTTTGCTCAAAATACAGCAGCATAAATTGCTAATGCACCTAGTAATGATTAGTACATTACATATTATATATTGTATTACATTAGTACATTACACATTTCCAATATAGCTTATTGCACATGTTCAATTAAAAATGATCTCAGACTGAGGAGATTCAGAGTTCAGAAAGTTTATGGCAGATGGGAAAAAGCTATTTTTTAACCTGTTTGTGCATACGCGGATTGACCCAAAGTGTCTGCCTGACGGGAGGAGCTCAAACAAAGAATTTCCAGGATGAGTTGTCATGTCCTTGAGAATGTTTTTGGCCCTTCTCACACAGCGAGTCTTATACAAGAGTTCGTGTGATGGCAGTTCAGTCCCAATAATGGCCTCTGCTGTTTTTATGAAACTTCTTTAGCAGCCTTGGTGTAGCTGTTATAGCAGGCAATCATGCAGTTAGTTAAGATGCTTTCTATTGTGCATCTATAGAAATTAACCAGCAGCTTCTGGGGGAGGTCAGCTCTCCATAGCTTCCTGAGAAAATAGAGGTGTTGTTGTGCTTTGCCTATTATAGCCAAGTTGTTGTCAGCCCAGGACTGGTGACTCTTAGAAACTTAAAGCTGGAAACTCTCTCCACAGCACCTGCATTGATTGTTATCGGACTGTGATTGGTCTTTTTAGTGGTCCTAAAGTCCTGAATAACTTCTTTGGTCTTTTTAGCATTTAAGACCAGGTTGTTGGCGTTGCACCATGCTGTCAGATTCTGAACCTCTTCCCTATATGCAGCTTCATTGTTGTCTATTACAAGCCCAATGACAGTCGTATCATCCACAAATTTAACAATAATGTTTGATTGGTGGATGGGTTGACAGTCATGGGTGAAGAATGCATAGAGAAGTGGACATAGTACACATCCTTGCGGGAAACCAGTGATCAGGGTAAGGGTGGAGGATGTGTGTTTGCCCATCCTGACAGACTGGGGATGGTTGATGAGAAAATCCAGTAGCCAGTTGCATATGGACGGAGCAAGTCCTAGTGCATAGAGTTTTTTGATCAACTGGTTAGGTATGATGGTATTAAATGCAGAGCTGTAGTAAATGAAATGTAACCTAACATAGATGTTGGGCATTTGCAGGTGTGAGATGTCAGCACGTAGAGCCACACAGATGGCTTCCTCAGTTGATCTGTTTGACCGATAGGCAAACTGGTGTTAGTCTAGATCAGCTGGAATGGAGGCTTTGATGTGGGTGATTACCAATCGTTCAAAGTACTTTGCGATGACGGGGTGAGAGTGACTAGTCGATAGTCATTAAGACAGGTTATCCTTGGTGTTTTGGGAACAGGTACAATGGCTGTGGATTTTCAGGCACAAGGTGACTATACCTGAGGAGAGAGAGGGGTTGAATATTTGTGTAAATACCTCCTCACATCAGGACCTGCTGCCTTCCTTGTATTGATGTTTTCGAGTGCCCGCTGGACATCATGTATGTGTACGATCAAAGGCTGTGAGTCTCCGGTCAGCTCAGAGCTGACTGGAGGCTGGTTATTGTCCTTGTCAAACTGTGCAAATAAACTGTTAAGTTCCTCTGCTAGGTTGGTATTGCTATTGGCCAGTGTGCATTGTACTTCATTTTTCTTTTTGCACTCCGTGATTAATCGGATGCCTTGCCACATCCGCTGTGAGTCTGAGTTACTGTCAAAGTGCTCCTCAGTCCGTTGTTTGTACATTAGTTTAGCAGACTTGGTGCCCTTCTTGAGGTTAGCTCTGGCAGTTCTATAGGCTGAGGTGTCTCCTAATTTAAAGGCTTTATCCCTTTCCCTGAGCAGCTGTTTGACTTCACTATTCATCCATGGTTTCTCATTTGGGTAGACCATAATCCTTTTGTTGACAGTGACATTGTCCACACAGTAATTAATATATGACAGCACAGATGAAGTATATGTCTCTAAGTCTGTCTGATGAAAAAATATATTCCAGTCTGTTTGTTCAAAGTCTTGCTAATTGGATTAGTACTGCTGATAATGGCTTTGCGCACTCAAACAAGAAACAAAGAGAGATGATCAGACTGGCCGAGGTGGGGGCATGGAACGACCTTATAGGCATCTTTTATGTTTGCATAGACGTGGTCTAAGGTGTTTTCCTCTCTGGTTTTACAATGTACATGCTGATAAAATCTGGGGAATACATCTTTAAAATTTACTTGATTAAAATTCATAGCAATGATAAAAACTGCATCAGGGTGCGAATTCTGTTGTTTACTGATAACGTCAAACAATTTTTCAAGCGCTGACTTAACATTAGCTTGAGGAGGTATGTATACTGCCGTAATAATAACGACGGCATGTTCTCTCAGTAGGTAAAGCAGTCACAAGTGAAGGGTTTTAGTTGAGTAATTATTTTACAGACTTCAATACACCTATTTCAGTGAAGGAATTTAACTGCAAAGAAAACATGCTGAGGTTCAACAGGATTAACTCTGGAGGAATAATTTATGTGTTTAAAAAATGTGGCAAAAACCTCACAAGTTTTGCTAGAAGTGTGTATGGGGCATTTGATCAACTGATCTAAGTTTAGAAGACAATCAATAGTTGAAAATAAAATTATTGGATTTCCTGAGTAATCATTTATAATTTTGTAGAAATAGGGTTGTCTTTTATGACAGATTACTTTGTTGTAGTAGCTGTTGGTTCATCTAAAAAAGACTCCAAAATGAGTCCAAGAGCTCATAAAAAGGTAAAGTATTTCAGAAAAAAATTTAAACAAACTGTAATTTTTTACAATAAGAGGCTGTTTTAACCACCTGATCCTACATGGAAAGACTGAGTAGCTTCTTGGGATAGCTAGCTCCTATTTAACACCAAATCAACGCCATGAGATTAGGAGAGAACATTAGGACATTAGAACAATCTAGATGAGAACAGGCCATTCAGCCCAACAAAGCTCGCCAGTCCTATCCACTTGTTTCCTCCAAGAAAACATCAAGTCGAGTTTTGAAAGTCCCTAACGTCTTACTGTCTACCACACTACTTGATAGCTTATTCCAAGTGTCTATCGTTCTTTGTGTAAAGAAAAACTTCCTAATGTTTGTCTGAAATTTACCCTTAACAAGTTTCCAACTGTGTCCCCGTGTTCTTGATGAACTCATTTTAAAATAACAGTCTCGATCTACTGTACTAATTCCCTTCATAATTTTAAACACTTCAATCATGTCACCTCCTAATCTTCTTTTGCTTAAACTGTAAAGGCTCAGCTCTTTTAATCTTTCTCATAATTCAACCCTTGTAGCCCTGGAATCAGCCTAGTCGCTCTTCTCTGGACCTTTTCTAGTGCTGCTATGTCCTTTTCATAGCATGGAGACCGAAACTGCACACAGTACTCAAGATGAGGCCTCACCAGTGCATTATAAAGGTTGAGCAGAACCTCCTTGGACTTGTGCTCCACACATCGTGCTATATAACGTAACATAGGTTAGCAGCATGAGCTGATACAAGCACATTATCGCACCCACCACATGACAAACCAACTCAGGATCCCATATTAGGACCCGAGTGTACCACACTAGTTCAGATTGAGTGGAACAGAGTGAGAGTTTTTTACGGTGGCTTGAGTGCCAATTCTGCCACCAACCCACAGGTTTTACCCTGTAAGTTGGAGGGCCTACTTGCAGGGCTTGATTCAGATTAACATCATACCCCGGACAGAGGAATTGCAGGTTAAAGGCCTTGCTCAAGGGCCCAATGAAGTAAAGTCACTTTTTGCGTGTAGATCCCTACCCTCAGAGCCACCACTCCACCATTGACATACTCCTATGGTCCATTATGAGGTGGCAAACATTGAAATAAACCAATACCAGAACTAAATTTTGATCAGCTACATTTCTGGCAAGCCTTAAGACTGTACATAATATCTCAATAAATATTTAACAACCAAAAATGCCTAGAAATTAATTTGTTTGGTTGTAGAGATACCTGGATGCCCAGAAATGAAAGAATTTTGACTGTAAAACAGAAGATCATATCACGTATATATTTATTTCTTTACAAAAAATAAATCCCCAGGAACTTTTGCTTCAGGGTCGGTATCATCTTGAGTAGCTAAAGGTAACCATTAATATTTCAATGGAATATACTGAGTAAGAATACCAACCAGGAAATAAAAAGACAAAAGGCACAGGCAGAGACATAGGTCAGAATACCAAAAGTGGTCAGAGAATTGTTTGTTTGTTTAAGCCCAAAACAGCATACAGGAATCTTTCTTTTAACAACAAAAGGACTTTAGTGCATACATTGTCACGTTGGTTGGGCCTCTTTGGGGCTGGCCAGTGAAGGTCCCGGCCTACTTTTTGAGCTTGTGTTGGAAGTCACACACATCATTTTGCCATGGTCCTGTCTCTGTATCACAACATAGACACATGTGACATTATCACTTTGCTATATGTGACATCACTGTGTTAAAGTTATATAAAACAGTGTTGCTCACCTTCTAGCCTCAGATCTTTAACATCTTTGAGAAATGTGGTCTTTATTTTGCATAAAAATAACTTTTTTCCTTTACTTTTATTCAAACTATTTATATGTACACATTTAAATTAAACTTGGTTTCAATAAAGCAAACATTTTGTTTGAAGAGGTTCTTAGTTTAATTACTTAATTAACTACAAGCACCTCAGCCCAAATAAAATACTTACTGTAGATGGAGCGCACGATAAGGCCACAGGTTTATCCTTTCCTAAGATATTAATGAAGACCTGAAGGGCTGTAGAGCTTAAAATGCTGATTCATTTTTTTTGTATCTTAAACGTTTTTTGGGAATTAGCCAATATTATGTGCATCATTAACTCTTTCAGGGCTGATGTCGACTTTTGTCAAAATTCAGGAGGACAGGATGGTAATCAGCTGTAAACTGCAACAGAACTCACCCTTATGTTTTAGTTCGACTCTCTTTGCTAGAAGGAAAGTTACATAGCTTTGTTGATTGAACCTCGATTCGCTACGTATGCGTCAGTAAAGAAGAGCAAACAACCTCTAAAATGGCACCGACATCTAGCAATAGAGACCAAAGCAAATGCCCAAGAAAAATTATTACATGGACGTTTTACGTAATTTCGTTGAACAGGACCTGGACTCCAAGTTTGATGCAAGTGATCTGGAGATGGAGATCAAAAAACGAAAGTGATGTACCAGCATCATCTAATCGGTCTCCAGGTGATTGTGGTGCTGAACACTTTCGTGTGGCTGCTGTGCCTACAACAGCATTTGCCTGGGAGGACCACCAATTATCATGACAAGAGGTACAAACCATTGCGTCACACTGCCACCGCCACTGGCACTCACCTGCTGTGCAAAGACAGCCAGGCAGTTGGCTCTCAGTGCATTCCTGCTGACCATCGAGGTGCCCCCACGCAACCACTGCCACCAGAGATGGCGAACATGCGCCAACAGCAGCCACAGCACACAGCAACAGACTTTTTATTATTGACTTATGTGTGAAACCATTGCTTTGTGTGCTTTTCAGAAAACTGAGTTTTTTGGAAAAAATATTCAACCCTCAAAGAGTTAAAAGCTCCTTTTTTATTTTATGTCAACAGAGCCCTGTGATGAGGGTTTGGCTCCACCCTCCCATCGCTATTCGGGAGCCCTTGAACCCAACACCGTCGAGAGATATAACCGAGGTGAGCTAGACAGTGAGACAACATTTGAGCAAGGGGATGGTTCAAAAAGGTGCACAGTGCTTTTATTTAAAAGATCAAAACAAACAAAGTGTCCATAAAGTGCAGCGATTCCAAGTTCATTAAATAAATAAATAATCCAATAAAAAAATGTGGAGGTTAAAACCAATAAATAGAAAAAAACAATCCTTTAAAAACGAGGTTAAAACATTCCTCAGGAAGCAGTCTTTAAAAACAACAACAAGCCCGGTGCTTCTTCTGTGCTAGCGTCTCACCTGCTTCTCCCAGTTGGGCTTTGCAGCAGGCGAGACACTCTCTTCAGCTGCCCCTTTTTGTATCACGCGCGAGACTGGAGACCTCCCGATCCCTGGCTTCGGTCTGGCACTCATCCCAGCCTCGAGACTTGGTCCAATCCAATGGCCAGGACGCTCACGTTGGATACTCCCCGACCAAGCCTTGCGACTCCCGCTGCCTTTCCGGCCTTCTGCAGCCAGTGGCCTCTCCCTGGTCACTCCTGGTACCTGCTCACTCAGCAGGAGCAACTTCCAACTCTAACGCCTGGGTGTCGGCCTAACTGCCGCTGCCCACAAGCGCTCATTCGCTCGCCCACACATTCCTTGTCTCTCGCTCTCTCTCAATGACTTGCTTCCTCTCTCTCTGTAACCTTCGTCCTTTTCGTTTCATTTTCATCGACCTTTTTTCCAACTGACTCGCGCTTCTTTTAAACAGCGAGGGGCCATAGCAGCTGCAGCACATTAGCCACGGGAACAATCACGGATGTGGGCAGTTCCTCACCTGTGCACTTGGTGAGAAACGCCCACACTGCAGATTGCCCTGTGGCTTGCTATGGCCACCACGCCCCCTCATGAAGCCGCCTCGAGCGGTGATTATCTATTTAAAAAGAAACGGCCTTTGCTCAGCGAGCTGTGGACCCATAACACCACATTCCACCCCCCATAAGACTCCAGGTGCACAGGAAGGCTCCACGCCACTGCCAACCCAGTGAGTGAGCAGGTAGCGGGAGTGACCAGGGAAAGGCGACTGGCCACAGAAGGCCAGAAAGGCAGCCTGAGTCGCGATGCTTGGTCGGGGAGTATCCAACGTGAGCGTCCTGGCCGTTGGATTGGACCAAGTCTCGAGGCTGGGATGAGTGCCAGACTAAAGCCAGGGATCGGGAGGTCTCCAGTCTCGTGTGAATGGATGTAGGAGAAAAGGGCAGCTGCAGAGAGCGTCTTGCCTGCTGCTAAGCCCAAGCTGGAGAAGCAGGTGAGACGCTAACCCGAAAAGAAGTACCGAGCTTGGCATTGTCGTTTGTTGAAAAGACTGCTTCCTGCAAGAAACATTTTAACCTCTGCTTTTTAAAGGACTGTTTGTTTTTTTGTATATTTTTAACCTCCACATTGTCTTTTATTGGATTGTTTATTGAAAAGAATTTTGAAGCACTGCACTATTTATTGAACACTGTTTTTGTTGACTATTATTAATAAAAGCACTATGCACCTTTTTGCACATTTATGCCATCCCCTTGCTCAATTGTTTATTGCCTCAACTGTCTAGCTCATTGGTGACATTATCAACGGTGTTGGGTTCAAGAGTTTCTGAACAGTGGTGGGAGCATGGAGATGAATCCACATCGTCACAAGCCCTAAAATACCAGGATTTTGTGTATATAAAAGTAACAGCTTTTCTTTATAGATATTTTTTTAATTAAACAAAATGTTAGTTCACACCAAAAAGCCATAGTTTACTGTGAAAGCTCTTCCACACAACAATAGATGTGGGTATCTGCGTTTAAAATGTAATGAAAATCCTTTAAACAATAGATCATCTGGGCTTAGTTTTTAATCTAAACAAAAATCAAGAATTAAATCTATACTTTTTAACAAGAATACAAATCTAAAAAATGAACAGAACAGTTAAAAATAACAACATTTAAAGTTCACTTCCATACAAAGAATTTAGCTCAAAGTGCCTTACAAGATATCAAAGAAATAGTTATATGAAAAAGAAAACAAGACAAAATTAAATAAGAATAATAATGAATAAATAGCATACAAAACAAAACAAAAAGTTTCTAAAAGATTGTCCAATGGTAAGATGAGATGGTCAGAAAAAATAAGAAAAACTCCAGTTTTGGATGGGGGTTGAATTCTTGTTTGCCATGATTGACGTGATTGTCTTGAATTTTGTTTTCTTAAAATAAAATTAATACATTTTTAAAAAAAAGAAAGAAAAAAGCCAAATCTGCAGGGGTTCCTGGCCAAAAGACCACCTAGCCCCCATTGGGCATTCTGCCTAACATAAGCATTTATTGTTTTTTTCAATAGACTTCGTTTTAGAGGATTCAACACAGAGGGTCTTGTAACAATTTGAGGTATCTGATTACATTTAGACCCTAGGCGGCAGCACAGGACTTTGATCAGCTGCTGGTGGTGGTGGTGGTGGTATACAACACCATCATGGAAGAACTGGAAAAGAAAACAGAAAAAAGTAAAGATTAATAAAGATTGCAGATTAACGTAAAAAAAAAATATAATACCATAGAAATTATATAAACACAGTAAACAAAATTCTATTTTGTTAATGTGCAAAATGGCAAAGCATTTTTTTTTGCATAATATAACAGTGTAGACATTTTTGCGTTAAGATATCATGATGCATTTAACAAAATACACACAGATAAATAACAGAAAGAAACATAACAATTTAAATATTTGCATTAGGTTTTTTAGTCAATATGATGCTGAAGGATCACTGCTGGTTCTGCTGTTGTTCCTGGTGGTAGCTATCATATCATATCAAGTAACTATTCATAAAATAAGACTAATACCTTGTACCTGTGCCAACCTCATGAGATGAGAAGGCTACATCTATAGCTGTAAGAATACAAACAATGAAGAGTAAAGTATACTTGTACAAATGAACATATCACAAAGTTATTTATCATTTGTAAATAAACACACATAAGAGCATAAAAGGTTAGGGCATTAGCAGGTGATCCCTATATAAAAAAAAGTGAGATAAACTAACAAAGTGGTTTTACAGATGCAAGATTAGATGCAATCAAGATGGTGGTTAAGCCAGCTATGAGGTGGAAGACGCAGAAGGAGTGGGCTCAGGCGACCAGATCCTGGAAGAGACATTGGACCCCATAGTTCTTTTACTTGTTGCATCTGCAGACAGAAAAAGGGGAGAGGCATTAGACAACAGCACCTTCCCTTGCCTCAGGGTGGAACTATCATTTGCCAAGCCCTGGAGTTGTCCCCTAAGTGCATGTGTGTGACATATCTTATGTATCAACAGAATTCAGCTAGTGAAGGCACAATATTTCATAAACCGTCTGAAATTACAGTTCACCAGAGAACACTGGGCCCACATGATGCTCTTTCTTGAAAAGATAGATAGATAGATAGATAGATAGATAGATAGATAGACGAGAAAGGCACTCGATAGATAGATAGATAGATAGATAGATAGATAGATAGATAGATAGATAGATAGATAGATAGATAGATAGATAAGAAAGGCCCTCGATAGATAGATAGATAGATAGATAGATAGATATTTTTTTTATTTTTAAAAAGACCTTTATTGTGAACATAAAATTTGAAAATATTAATAATATACACAGTCAAAAACCAAACAAGCCCAATTTTTCAGAATATAACAAAAAGAGCCAAAAAATATCAGACCACCACTACTCCTACTCCGCACATTAATAAGAAAATCAAAAAGTTAATATTTCATTATAACACAAAGACCACCACTACTCCCCCTTTACACTCCTCCTACTCCACACATTAATAAGAAAATCAAAAAAAGTTAATATTTCATTATAACACAAAGACCACCACTACTCCCCTTTTACACTCCTTCTACTCCGCACATTAATAAAAGCATGTTGTTGATGCCCACCACTTTTTCATTCCCAGTTGAGCACCAGTTCGCCCCCCTCCACAGCACACAATACCTGATTAGATACTAACATCATCCTAAGAAAACAAAATACAAATACAGAAAACTTAACTAATGTCTCATACATTCATTTTTAGTTCTCCATCCTCAATTGAGCAAAGCACCCCTTTAATTCCCCACACATTTTTAAATAACTCTAATGTATTCATCAATCTATGATACGTATATTCCATTATTATTCTAGATCGTACATTTATCTTGAAAATCAAGACAGCATCAGTGGCTCCTGTCCCAGATTGTTTATTATTTCGACTCTTTAAAATTGCTAGTTTGGCTTCACCCAATAGATAATTTGATAACTGAGCTTTTTGCCGATATTTTTTGTTGTATTTTGTACCATAAATGAACATGATATTATTAAATTTCCCCATTAACTTTTTACATAATTCACTAAAAAAACTGAAAAAAAAACTGAGTCTCATACATTGCAAGAATAAATGGAATATAGTTTCTTTTTGTCCACAAAATATACAATTATCATCCCCTTTCTGCTCAATTACTTTTAAAAAAGAATTTGTAGCGACAATCCCATGCAGAATTCTCCATTGCAGGTCAGCCGTTCTTTTCTTACTTGGGGGCTTATATAGCTCCCTCCAAGCAGGTACACTCCCACCATCCACCCCAGATTGTCTCTCCATGGCGTGTCACATACTGTTTTAGTGCTGCAAAGTGTATAATTTTAACACAATATTTATAAAGGTCCCCCTTTGACAAAGACTTAAAGCTCACGACTTCCCCTTTATGGAATGTCACGATTGTATTGTCGGTGAGTGAGGACAGATCAACAGCAGGGCAGACCTCCATCTCCGTGTTTGTTGCTCTGATTGAGTTGTTCAGCCGATGATAATCTTTGGCCATGAATGATAAAAAACTCTGAACTATTCTGACCGACTTGACCCCCAGTATTGAAGACAGCTCTGCTGGGTCAATAAAAGACTTCTTGCTCTCATCGTAAATTTGGGACAGTGTAAGTATTTGATTTGTGATGAGTATTTTAACAAAACTATCGCTGAACAACAGAGGACATGAGAAAACAGAGTTGTAAACTAAAGGCTCATCAACCAACCAACCAGATGTGTCAAAGTTTCTTTTAAAAACAAAGTGCCATGTTAATAGGACTCCCTTGTAAAAATGGGGTAGGCTGGACAGGTCCATTTTGTGAATGTTCATCACTAGAAGTTGTCTATCAAAACGTAAACCTCCCACTCGGCGGAAGAAACCCAACGCCAGCTCTCTCCAACTCAGAGGGTGAGAAACAAAAAAAACTTTCTGCAGTGCCTGAAGTCTAAATTGTGCAACTTTAGAGACAACGTCAATGAGCCCCTGACCCCCCTCTTCCAAAGGTAAAAAGATTACACTTTGTTTTATCCAGTGCAGGCCAACCCAAAAAAAATCAACCAAAAGTTTCTGGATTCTGTGTAAAAGTCCAGGAGGAGGGTCCCCACTCACAAGTTTGTGCCAAAGCATAGAAGCTATCAAATTGTTACACACAATCACTCGTCCCCTGTAAGACAGCTTGGTCACAATCCACCTCCATTTGTTCAGTCGCATTGTTACTTTATCTAAAAATCCTTCCCAATTACTTTTGTCCACCCCCTCAGCACCCATCACCACCCCGAGATATCTAAAACACTTTCTGTCCCACTTAATTTCTAAGGGCAGATCTGGTGGTGAACTTGCAGTCCAGGATCCAAGTAAAAAAGCAGTACTTTTGGCCCAGTTGATTTTTGCTGAAGATATTCTCTCAAATATCTGTTGACATGAGATTAACATTTTAATGTCATCGCTTGACGTGACAAAAATGACGACATCATCAGCGTAAGCCAAATATTTAAAAGTAACATTTGGGCACATAGGAAAACTCACGCCCTGCAGTTTGTGACTTATCTGACGTAAAAACGGTTCGATTGACAAAGCGTAGAGCATTCCAGATAAGGCACAGCCCTGTCGTATTCCTCTCTTTACTGAGAACGGGGCACTCAAAGAACCATTGACTTTTAAGACGCCAAAAATATTAGTATACAAGAGCCTGATCATATTTATAAAATATTCCCCAAATCCAAAGCTTTTCAGCGTATAAAACAAGTATCGATGATCTACTCGATCGAAAGCCTTTTCCTGGTCTAGAGACAGAATCCCCAAATCAACCCCGCACAGATTACAGGCTGAGATAACATCCCTCAATACAAATATATTATCATGGATTGAGCGGTCAGGCACACAGTACGATTGACACGGGTGAATTATGGAGTCCATCACATTCCTCAGGCGGTTGGCCAAGGCCCTTGAAAAGAATTTTGTAATCCGTGCACAATAGGCTCACAGGCGCCAGTTTTGATTTGGCACAAGTCCCCTTTTTTTGGTAGCAGAACAATGACCGCCCTCCTGCAGCTCAGTGGTAGTTCACCAACCTTTACACTCTCCAGAAAAACTGAAATCATGTCCGGTCCTAGCAAATGCCAGAACTGCTTATAAAATTCTGTTGGAATCCCATCAATCCCCGGAGTCTTTCCAACATTCAGATTAGAAAGTGAGTCAGAGAGTTCTTGAAGACTGATCTCGGTATCCAGATGTAATCGGAACTTTTCTGAAATTGTTGGCAAACCTTCCAAAAACTCGGACATGGCAGCTTCATCAATGCTTTCATCCTTAAACAAATTTGTGTAAAAGAGACAGCAAAGTCTCTTATCTCCCCTGTAGTGCACAGTTCTTGGCCCGGTGTCACGGAGCATATGAATTGTCTTACTCTGTGCTTCCTTCTTTTCTAGACTAAAAAAAAACCTTGTGGGTGCGTCCAGGTGATTGAGATTCTGGAAGCGAGACCTCACTAAAGCTCCCTTAGCCTGCAACTCCAGAAGCTGAGACAGTGAATGTTTCTTAGCTGTTAAAATCTCAAAATTGTCTTTATCAAAACTGTTCTGAAGAGTGGCGTGTAGTTCAGTGATGTCCTCCTCCAGGCTTTTCATATGCTCCACACTCCTCTTCGTCACTTGCTGGGTGTATTGTTGGCAGAAAGCTTTAATCTGAACTTTTGAGACATCCCACCATTGTCTGAGGGAAGTGAATTTGGATTTAGTGAGGGTCCATTGCTGCCAGAAAACTCAAAGCACTGAAGGAAGTTTGAATCATCCAACAGGGAAACATTGAATTGCCAGAAAGACTTAAAGAAAGGTTTTTTGAAAAGGTGAGCTTTAAAGCCACCAGAGAGTGATCAGAAAGACCGAAAGGACAGATATAAGTAGTAGTGACTGAATTTAAAAGATGCCTTGAACAGTAAAACCGGTCTAACTGCCATAGAAATGCGGCCACCCCCTTTGACCCAGGTGTATTGTCTATCTGTAGGGAATTTAATCCGCCATACATCTACCAGATCTGACTGCTGTAACAAAGTATTTAATACTCTGACAGAAGCTGGATGTGGCTCAGTACCATTTCGATCAAGCTGAGCGTTATCAGTACAATTAAAATCCCCTCCCAGTAGAAGAATTTCTCCATTAATAAAAGATTCCACCACTCTTCTCAAAGAATCAAAGAAACAGATCTCTCTCGACCATTTGTTGGTGCATATGAATTAATTAACACGAGGTCTTGTTCCCCATCTTTAATCTGCACCACCAGCAGGCGCCCAGCCACCACCTCACTAATATTAGTGATTTTAAATTCACAGTTTTGGAAATCATCACAGCTACCCCAGCACTGACATGAGATCCGTGACTAAGCACAGCCTGACCCCCCCATTCACGTAACCAGTCCTGTTCATTCTTAATATCAGTGTGTGTTTCCTGAAGTAGTGCAATGTGAAGGCCTTTTGCTCTAAATACTCAAAAACTGCAGCCCTTTTTGCGTCTCCCCTACACCCGTTCACATTCAGACTCCCAATATGAAAAGATTCCATTAATTCAAGACATAAGGGAGTAACCAATAAAATACATAACACAAATAAATAAAAGAAACGTAGGACTAAATCCATCATGATTAAAGCAGTGATTTCCTAACCCTACTGATCAAATTCTTTAGTCTCACTGACTCTTTCTGGTCCATGCCAAGCTGCACGGCATTGCGCATCACCCTCTGTGCTGACACCAGGAAGAGCTGAACGTCTGGGAAGTGTTCCTCCACTTTAACCCCTCTCTTACCCTCAATAAATTCTAAAAAATACCGTATACTTGCGGTGCTGTATCCGCCTCCCAATGTATATCTTGAAGAGGACTCGCTTCTCACGGAGGTGTCAGTGTCACTACCCTCATCCTCTCTATCGCCAATGTCACAGTCACTGTAACTCTTGAACAAGTTGCTGCGTTCACTGGATGGCTCGCTGGACACAAGGCTTTTCTTTGCCGACTTAGTATTCTCTGATTTAATCTTTCGTTTGTGACAGGGCACTTTGAAAATCTCATCCCTCTCGCTCACACTTGCACTCCCATTCTCCACTTCACACACCTCATCCATCGGCCTCTCATTCATCTGCCTTTCCACGGCTTGCTCTGGGATAGGCTTTATCAGCACCGCGTCTTCAGCAGCCTGCACTTGTGCAGCTTCATCGGATGCCTGAGACTCGTTCACAGCGGAGGCAACTGGCGCAACTCCCTCGGAAAGAGTGTTCAATGTCGTCCCCTCACTGCTACTGGTCTCAGGCTCTGTGCTCACTTTACTCGCTGCACTTTCAGTTTCAGCCGCCATATCCTCGGCAACAAGAAGCGCGCTCTTCTCTGGAGCGTCTTTAGACAGACAATTTTCGGGCCGATCATACACAACACCCGCTCCATCCAACCGCTCATTACACTCAGACCCATCCTTCTCCATATTCTCCACCTCACTTTCATACTCAGACTCGCAGTTTTCATCATTAACCCCTCCGTGTTCTCTTTGACGGAGCGGAGCCGGCCGGCATCACTACGGGCTCATGTTTGCACTGTGCCGCTTTGTGTCCAGCTCTGCCACAGTTAAAGCAACGCATTGAATCAGAAGTTACGAACACAACATAATCATCACCTTCCACCTTAAACCTGAGGGCCACGTTTAGATCTTCATTCATATTATTTAAAATCATATAAACTTGTCTCCGAAAGGAGACCACATGTTTTAACTCCTGCATTTTGCAGCCAAGGGAATAAGCACTATATCAGACATAATCTGCCCATAACGTCTCAATTCCCTTAGTAAAATATCATTTTTTAAGAAAGGTGGAACATTAGAGACAATAACTTTCTTCGCAGGCGCTGATAACGGCAGGACAGGAACTAATGCGCCATTTATAACAACCCCTTCTTCAACAAGTTTATTTATTGAGAGACTCGTCGTTTAGAAAGACGACTACAGCCTTATTCATTCTGCTTGCTGATAGAACATTTTTATAACCAACTATTTTCCCTACTCCCATCACACAAGCTTCGGCAGAAACCTGAGGGTCCACCAGGACCTTAGCGCCATGGCGGCGTGAAAGACTTTCAAACGCCTTTGGAAACAAACCAGGTGCCGCTTTGGACACGGCCATGGCGATAACCGCCAAAGCCGTCTTAACAGTAAAAAACTTATCAAAAAACACCAATAACTCTAAAACAAATCTCTAAGAAAAAGGAAAAAGAGAAAAAAAAGAGGCTTACACAGAGACGTCGACGCCCGTCGGCTTCCACCGACTCAAACACGCCCACCCCAGACAGCACTAATCGAGCAACACACAAACAGCTAGATAGATAGATAGATAGATAGATAGATAGATAGATAAGAAAGGCGCTCTATAATAGATAGATAGATAGATAGACGAGAAAGGCACTAGATAGATAGATAGATAGATAGATAGATAGATAGATGAGAAAGGCACTCTATAATCGATAGATAGATAGATGAGAAAAGCACTCTATAATCGATAGATAGATAGATAGAAAGATAGATAGATAGATAGATAGATGAGAAAGGCACTCTATAATTGATAGACAGAAAATGCAATGAATGCAAGTTTTGGGTTTGAATACACTTCAGACGACAGGCAATATTAATGCCTTAGAAGACAGACTTTGGTAAATAATTAAATATTTTATTTAACTCTTTCGGGGCTGATGTTGACTTTTGTCAAAATTCAGGGGTTGAGGACAGCAATCGGCTATAAACTGCAACAAAACCCGCCCTTACGTTTTAGTTTGATTCTCTTTGCTAGAAGGAAAGTTAAGTAGCTTTTGCCGATTTTTCCTTGATTCCCTGCACATACATGAGTAGCGAAGAACAAACAACCTCTAAAATGGCATCGACATCTGTTGAGAGACTAAAGCAGATGTGAAAATTAAAATACTCCATAAACGTTTTACGTATTAGCGCTGAACCGGACTCTGACTTGTCGGACTTGGAATTTGATGCAAGTGATTTGAAGATGGAGATCAAAAACGAAATTGAGGGACCAATATTGGCTGATCAGTCTCCAGCTGATTGTGGTGTTGAACACGTTCATGCAGCTGATACGCCTACAGCAGCCTTCACCTGGTAGGACCACCACTTATGATGACAAGAGGTACAAACCATATTGCGTCACACTGCGCCTACCGCCGCCACCCACCTGCTGTGCGAAGACAGCCAGGCAGCCAGCCCACTGTGCATTCCTGCTGGCCATCGAGGCGCACCTGTGCAGCCACTGCTGCCAGAGATGCCAAACATGCGCCCACAGCAGCCCCAGCACGTAGCAACAGACGTTTTATGTTGATTCATGTGTGAAACCAGTACATTGTATGCTTTTCAGAAAACTAAAAAAATATCCAGCCCTCAAAGAGTTAAAAATTATATATATATCCATTTTCTTATTGAATACAGTCACTTAGAAAACAATATGCCAGTTTTACAAATTAAGCAATTTAGCAAGTTAATGCAAAATCATTTTTTATAGCTTAAACAAACTTTCATAGTGGGGTTGTTTCTAGGTTTTGATAGTATCAGGGTCTTTAGACCCCTTTATGAATGTCTAGGTATAAACAAAGACCAAGGAGGTGAACCCCCTTGGAGTTTTAAGTTTGATGATATTCATTTTTTGTTGGGGGGGTGAGTGTTAAATAATAACAGGATGAAATGGTCATTGGTTTTGCAGAATAGATAATGGGCTTAAGCCTCGGCAGTAGTGTTTTCATAGCACACCCTTCAGAAAGAGTATTTCAGTCATTACCAACTACCAGATTGAAGGCAGATGGATTAAATATTCTTCCCTCATTCATACTTCGGTGACACTTTTTTTGGGTACTGCAAAAATGTATATATTACTCATTAATTCTTCTATAACAAGATCTTAATAATGGCTTCTTTTGGTGTTAATAAGATTTATAAAGCATTGATAATGGGGTTTTTCATCTGTGTAATGAGGCCTACTAAAGTAAATTCACTTTTGAATGGTCAGAGGTGACTTAAATGAGACATGTGCCTCATGACATTACATATATCAATGTAAGACTGGTGAATCTTTCGTACTCATGAGTAGCTTCACCAGCAAATCTAATGCCTCACTGTACAGAGATGATTAACCTCTTTGCTGATCTTTTGTTTGTGTTATAAATATCAAAAGACACTTTATTAAGGTCTTGTTACATAGCAGTACCTAGACTTTTTTTTATCACAATCATTCATTCGTTTTCTGGTCCTGCTTATTCTTATACAGTATATTGTTGCAGTGTGGAAAGGGTCAATACACCATTTTTTTTTTTTTTTATTAAAAACTGCTTGTCTGGAGTAGGGTCACAGGGAAACTGGCGCCAAGCCCAGCAAGCATAGGTTGCAAGGTAAGAATTGGATGCCAGTCTATCACAGTGTGAACACACACACATGCAAACCCCACGTGGGGGGTACCCAGGACTTGAACCTGTGTCTCCTTGTTGCAAGAAAGCAGCACTACATCTGCACCATGGTGCTGTCCACAGTCAATATTATGTA